>NW_022111376.1:4780459-4784360 GCF_000313985.2 Echinops telfairi
AAGAGGAATTGCTGAAATCCTGGTGGGGACTGAGCATGATAGTGGGACAGGAGGAAAGTCAAGGGAAATAGAGGAAAGAGCTGGGAGGCAAAGGGCATTTATAGAGGTCATCATTTTTATATGGATTGTTTTCCTAGAATAATATTTTAATGTCTTGGATTGAATAAAATATCTTGAAAACAGAAACACGACTACTAAGAATGCTCCAGGGGAGTTAAATCTTGGCAGGCATCCAGCATGAGGACGGTAGGACAAAGTTCTCTAAATGAAGCAGGTGGGTCTCAGATTGTTCAATGTTGGTTAAGGCTTTTGAAACAGGGGTCCCAAACTGCCCTCCGGGCTCATGAGGGATTCAGTCTCACACCACCCAACAGTCAGGTCTTTCTGCCCAGCGGTGTCTGTTAGGATTGCAATGCCAACCTTTCAATAGCCAAGGACTTAACTGTTTATGCCACTAGGCTTCCTTTGGGTATTAGAGTGGAGCATTTCATGGTCATTGGTTTAACATTTTTCCCCTGAGAGGGTGGCCTTTTCCTACTGATTTCTTGAAGCTCCTGATGCCTCAGGAAGGGACATCTGCTGCGCTGCTAACAGAAAGGTCAAGGGTTTGAACAGCTCCCTTAGCACTTTCACCTCACCCGCTACTCCCAGGAGACAGATCAGGCACTCTGTGACCCCCAAAGGGCAGTTGCAGGGTTGCAAGGTGGTGGTTTGATGGTTTGTATTTTTGTTTTGGTCTTTAGGTATTCAATGGTATCCACACCTGTCGATTATATAGGTTGCATTTTTCTAAGTGTGTTGCTCTGGTTTTTAATGTTTGGGTGTTTGCTTCAATGTGCAGAGGTTTTTCAACGTTGAGTCAGAATCTACCCACCTTGTCTCTTGCCGTTTCTGTAGTTGGTGTTGGATTTGGAATTTGCTCCTATCCCCAGTCTTTAAACATATTGACCCATAGTTCCTCATAGGCTATCATGGACTCCTTCAGTCCACCTGGCACGGTGTGAGGTGGAGGTGAAACTGTCCCCACACGGCTGGGCCATCCACTCAGGTTAGGCACCGGCATCTCTAGCTGACCTGCCCAACAGCTCTGGCACCTGGGCCTAGGGCAAGACATGGTTCTCTGGTTTCTGCTCTAGGACAAGACGACAGGTTTGGGTTTCTGCACAGCTTTCGGCGTCACACCGGGTCTAAGTATGGGCACCGAGAGCGAAGGGCCAACTGCAAGGGACGGACTCTGAAGAGCCTAAAATGCACACATAGCAGAAATGACCTTCCACCCTCAAAGCACCCGCCAATGCGTGGCCTGCCTTGGGGCTCCGCTCCGAGAGCACCGCTGCTGGGCGGCCCACGGGCAGCCTCTGGGTGGCACTGCAGAGCCGTCTGCGGATGCTGCACCAGGGGCGCTCAGGCGCCCAGACCCCTCTGGGGCTCCAGAAGTCTGGGCATCAGGACACAGGGAGAGGCTTGCCTTCACCGCTATTCTTGCCACAAAACCACACTCTGCCTCTTCAAAAGGGCAGGCTGGCTGATGGGCCAGGGGTCAGGGGCCAGGTTCATTCACTAAGCACCCACCCAGTGACAGCTACTTGTACATGGACCAGGTGACACCAGGTTAAGGAAAATGTATTAATGAACAAGTAAACAGAATGTGTGTGGGCCCTTAAGGGGGCTTCTTTCAGTCTCTTAATGTATTTTCTCACGGGATTCAACTACAAAATTGTGTCAAATATGAGGATTTTAACCAATTACAGCGCTGTGAACTCGCCAGCTTGAGATTCTGGGAAGAACTTTCCAGAACGAAAAGATCTGGAATTATCTAAGGCATGTGGGAGAGCCCAGGTGTATTCCGGCACAGGCTTTGAGGTGTCTGGCAATGTAAGGTGCATGTGAGCAGGGGTGGCAAGGGAGCTTGATGGGGAGGCAGGCTCCGGGTCCACCCTACAGGTCCATTGAAGGGTCTGGAGCAGGAATGAGGCAGCTTTGTGTGTTGCCCATCTCCTCCTGGCTGCACGCGGATTGTGTGGATCATGCCCTAGCAGGTGCAGGTGTGAGGGAGTGCGGACAGCTGGTGGACTGTTGACGTCCTCCACGCAGGAGAGGAAGAAGGCAGCTTAGAAGGTGGCAGCTCTGGTTGAAATTGAAATTGGTTTTGTGACACGAAGAAAAGCAGACTATGAAAATGTATATATTTGTTTATGGTTTTGAAATCAAATTGTGGAAGAATAAATGAAAATTTAACAAGGGGCTGCCTATATGTAAAGAGAAAGGATGGGAAGTGGAAAAAGAGATGGGAGGCAACTGGATCTAAATCTAACTTGTTTTATAGTTTTGGTATTAGAACCATTTAATGTTTCATAAAATTTAAAGGCAAAATTAAATTAGAAAGAAAAATCAGATCCCTGGAAAATTGAAAACAGATTCAAATAAATGAACCTATCTGTATATCCAGGTGATGGCATAATCATACTGAACAGAATGATGTGAAGATTTTGAAACCCCATCTTTTGACATCTACCAAAGGCAAACTGAAAGAGGCATGAAATTGCATTTGGCCTTTTGTGGGTAGTTATATTGGCATTGCTATTTTGACACACATGTATATGAAAATAAAGCAAATAAGTAGCAATGTTGACATCATTAGGAACCATAACAGCGTGAGAAGAGCTATCATGCTAGAACAATGAAAGAACTTAACTAAAATGCCTTATCATCTTTCTTAGGGATTTACACTATCAGTGTGAGATGTTTGGCTTTTCATTTCTAAGTGGGGCATTTTTTCTAACTCTGCTCACTGAACAGATCAGTAGACACTGCAACCCAGGAGGAAGGAACATTCCTAATGGCTAGCTTGTGGCTTTGAAATACTGTTTCCCACGGGAATAAGCCAGGGAGCCTTAGAAAACTGGTTGACTCTAAGTCTAGGACACGGAATATGCAAGGTGAGCCAAAAACCTCTTGTAGTGTCTGCAATTTTCAAAGATAACTCGGGTCAAGCAAAAGACCAGAGATGGATAGAGATTCACTTCTGATATTGCCAGGATAGCTTGTTGCAAGCCAACCTTTCTTCTGAGAGAAGCTATTGAGAGAAAATCTGCCTGAAGACCCGGAGAAAGTACCGTGACAGTGAGAACTTGAGAGACCAAGGTGCCAGAGAGAATGGACAAAGTGACCCTGACAACTGGCCCCATAACATTTGCAAATTGCAAGAGTCTGGGAAGCTGAGCAGGATCCCCACAATCCCATAGGACTGGAGAAATGAACACTGAAGATTAAAACTCACTGAAGAGGAGTGATCTTGTAAACAATTTTAAGTTGGGATCTCCAAAGCACTACCACAAAGATAAGGACTGAACAAGGTAGTTCACATGCTCAAAAAGACTGCAGCCAGTGTTGAATGGCTCAAATCTCTTTTTATACTTAAATAATGTTTCCCTAACCACACTACCTGTAAGAAATCAAAGTAAATGAGGTTCTGGATGATGTTATCTTCCTGCACAGATAAGACTATCTCTTTATATATTCATGAAAAAAAATCCCTATAGTTCAATAAAAAATTTATCAAGCATCCCAAGAGATAAGAACATATGGCCAAAATCCAATAGAAAAGCTAAATAATAAAAACTGACTCACAGAATATATTAGACATGCACCTTATAATAACAATGATCAACATGTTCAAGAAATAGCACAAGTAGAGATTATGAACAGATAACTGACCACGGTAAAGAAGAATGCATTGGAAACTTCAGTACTGAAAAGTACAATAATAGAAAATTAACAATTTAATAGACAAGATAAGCGGCAGATTAAAAAAAACAGGTTGGGAGAAAAAATAGCTTAGAGGGAAAAAATTCATATAAAGGCATGAACAGAAAAATACAGAAAAGAGTATAAAATAATA
>NW_022111376.1:4784460-4786277 GCF_000313985.2 Echinops telfairi
TATGAAGAAAGATATCTGGGAACATAAAAACATCTGAAGAAATAATGGTCAAGAATTTTCCAGAACTGACAAAAGACTCCCCAGTTACATATTCAAGAGACAATATTGAGTCCAAGAAAATGTGCCTATGGAGGTACATCTGAATAAAACTTGAAAGCCAAAGGCAAAGTGAAATACTAAAACTCTTTTTACAAAAAAGATCAACTGCCTTCCAAGGACCAATGGTAAGGTGGTTAACTTGACTTTTCAGCAGACACTAAGGAAGTCCAAAGAAAAGGTGATGACATTTTCAGAACCCTGAAAGAAAACAACTGAATACTTGGAATTTTTGATCAATCAAAGTATCTATCCTTTCAAAATGAGGGTGAAATAAATACCATTTAAACAAACAAACAAACAAAAGCCAGGAAAGCGGTAACCAATGAAAACATACTAAAGGAAAAATAAAGAAAAAAATTTTCAGGTCAGAAGAAAATTGCCAGTGGAAGCATGGCAGGAAGAAAGAGCAACAGGAAAGGTAACCATATGGGTAAATGTACAGGAAAATCAACTCCGTTCAATAACAGTAAAGTCCTACAGCACCTCAAACATTTACATGGTTAATGTACGATTAGATGACAGCAATATCACAAAAGGGACCATGTGATACATTAAATTTCCATTATTTTGTCGAGAAAACAGTAAAAGTAGTAAATAATGTTAGTCTTTGATGTCTCGGGGATATAGCCTCTAGGACCTAGAGGCTAGAGTAACCACTAAAAGAGTAATCAATGAATGTGCATCTAACTATTAGAAAATGGAATAATAAAAATAACCTATCTTTCTCGGTCATAGTGTAGAAAGAATGATAAAGTAAATGTGGTGAAATGGGAATACTTGGTGAATTTGGCCAGAAGGTAATAGAGTCTTTTGGACTATTCTTACAACTTTTCTGTAGGTTTGAAATGACATCAAACTAAAAAATTAAGGAAAAGTGTAAACATCTTCTCATACAAAGGATGCTTAATCCAGTGTTCTCAAGACTTTGCAATCTCACAGATGATAGATTTTTTTAAATATACTGATATTTACAACAATACAAATGAATAATTATAGCTACATACATCACGGGTGAACTCACAAACAAGATATTTAGCAAAAGGAACCAAGCATAATATATCTTCTGTTAATCAATATATTCAAAGTTCAAAAGTAGGTAAAAACAATATATGATATTAGAAGACATAACTGAGGCTATTTGGGGTGGGGAGGAAAGAGGAACTGATTGGGAGGGGATATGAGATCAGCCTTTGGTGTGCTGGTAATTTGCTTTTTTCTTGGGTGATGGCTACAAAGGTATAGGATGATTTATTGAATTATATATTTGTGGTCCTTCATCTCTTCTCTGTGAATACTATACTTCGATTAAAAAGATGGAAAAATACGGAAAGGGAAATAAAAGTAACATAGAACAATTAGGACAAGTAAAAATAAATAGCAACATGAAAGCTTAAAATTAAGATGGTAAGCTTTAAAAAATCTTAAATATCTCATGTGAAAGACAAAAGTCAGAGTGGAAGGAAGTAAACCTGCCTATAAGAGACTCTAAAGTTAAGGATAACCAAAATAAATGGGTGCAAAAGCAAATGTGGCAAAGAAAGCTGATGGTGACCAGCTATCTGGGATCTAAAAGGCTTGAAGGTAAACAAGCGGCCATCTAGCTCATAAGGAACAAAGCCCACATGGAAGAAGCACACTGGCCTGTGCGATCATGAGGTGTTGAAGGGATCAGGTATAAGGCATCATCAGAACAAAAAATCTTACCATAGTGAATGATG
>NW_022111376.1:4787809-4892510 GCF_000313985.2 Echinops telfairi
TAGAGGAAGATTGTATTTCTCATCATTGTTACATTGCACCCTGACTGGCTCATCTCCTCCCCGAGGTGATTTCTTATCATGGTGGAAATCCTCATAAATTTAGCATTAAGAACTACAATTCTAAATAACCCACAAGCAAAAGAATAAATAAAAACATACATTTTAAAATATTTAAAAGCAAGTGTTTATTTAAACACAACTCATTTCCCAGGTCTTCAAACTTGCAAGGGGCCATTCAAGGCACAATTGGGTTCTATTCACCGGGAACAACGGGGAGAAGAAAAGTCAGGAATAGAAAAATATGAAATGTGTACCTTATTGCCTCCATTAACAACTACCTCTTTGCAATGAGACCAGAAGGACTGGATGCCATTTTGATCAAAGATTTCATAGAAGAATCCTGATCTTAATGGGGAAAATGCTGAACAGAATTTAGAATTCCCATGGACTCCAAACTTATTGTAGACATAAAGGTTGGATGAACCCTTCAAGCTCAGACCCTAGATAATCTTTAAACCTTAAACCAAAAATATCCCCTAGAGCAGTGGCTCTCAACCTATGGGTCATGACCCCTTTGGGGGTGGATCAATACTTTCACAGGGGTCGCCTGATTCATAAGAGAAGCAACATGACAGTTATAAAGAAGCAACGAAAATGAGGAACTGTATTAAAGGGTCGTGACACTAGGAACGTTGAGAACCACTGCCCTAGAGTCTTCTTATAATAAAGCAATAGTTAAGCTTAACTAGCAAAAAATTCTGACAGGGGAAGTTCTACCCTGCTCTTTAGGGTTGCCATGAGTCGGTATGAATTTGATGGTAATTCGTTTTTAAATATATATAACATTTTTATCAGCATATCTTACTCATTCCAAGATATACCTTCCCTTCCTGTTTTTTTTAATAAGAAAATATATGACATGGAATCCAAGGATAACTCTGATATAAACAGTAAAAGTTCTGTCCAAATTTCATTACTGTTTTAAGTCTAAAATAGACATATAACTATTGTAATCAGATTGCATATATAAGTATTAGTATATAATTATGGTTTAAACATGAAAGGAAATTTTATGTCCATGTTTATATTAACATTGATTAATACTTACATGATCTACTTATGGGCTTATGCAAATGAGAGTTATATAGGCTGGAACATTGATTATATAGTCCAATATGTGGTCACTTAAAAAACTTGATTCTGTAGTCACATCAGTGTTTCTTATTTTCATGCAAATTTTTAATGTAATGATACTAGAAACTGTGGCTGGTAAAATTATTTGTAATATTAACAAAATAAAATACCAAGTAATGTATTGGCAATTAAATAATTCTCCCTTCAGCATTATGCTCTTTTAAAGCAACAAAGGCGAAAAACAGTGCATTAAAATTTGTGAGATGCAGTTAAATCCTAACATCTATGTCTGTAGGAAGAAGGAATAGGTAATCCACTTCTGAGAGATTAGCCACTAAAACTTTATGAATAGCAGAGGGACCTTGCCTAATAAAAGTGCCAGAAGGTGAGCCCCCTCAGCTTGGAAGGTACTCAAAATACAACTGGGAAAGAACTGCCTCCTCCAAGTAGAGTTGACCTTAATGGGGTTCGACTCAAAAAAGGAGATGCAATAGCTGCAAACATTGATAAAAATAATCAGTATAACTGGAGTAAAGTTGGAAGTCATCAAAAAATAAATGGAACACCAAAAAGATCGATATCCTAAAGTACATTCCAAAACAAAACACTACCATTGGGTTCATTCTGATTCATAGTGACTTTGTAGCACAGGGCAGAGCTGTCCCTGTGGGTTCTGAGACTCATTGTGTACTGGAGGAAAAAGCCTCCCCTTTCTCCCATAGAGCGGCTGGTGATTTCACACTATGGAACTTGTGGCTAGCAACCCAACAACCAACCCGCCACGCTACCACAGCTCCATCTTAAGCATTAGTGAGTTGACTGGAATTGGACATTCTGAGTTGGACAATCATATGTCTTACTGAGCCAAGAATGACAAATGAAAGAGGAAGGTGTCACATTGATCGTCAAAAGAATATTTCAAGATCTATCTTGAAATGCACTGATGCGATGAGATGTCTATATACCTACCGGGAAGTCCAATTAATACGACTATTGTGCAAATTCATGCACCAAACACAAAAGCTCATGCTGTAATTGAGTCAATTCTGACTCATAGTGACCCCCTGTGGGCTTCCAAGACAGTAACTATTTACTGGAGTAGGAGGCCTTTCTCCTGAGGAGCTACTGGTGGTTTCAAACTGCCGACCATGCGGGCTGAAGATCAACATGTAGCCACTACACCACCAGGGCTCCTGTCCACTAAAACAAGCGATGAAGAAATTGATGAATTCTATCAACTTCTTCTGCTGAAATTGATCAAACATGCAATCAAGAGGCATTGACAATTATTGGCAGTTGACATGTGAACATTGGAATCAACCAGGAAGATTCATTAGTTTGAAAAGATGGCATTGTTGAGAGAAATGAAACTGGAGACTGTATGATAGAATTTTTCCATTTTTATTTCAACAACATAACTGGTGATGTGCACCTCACGAGATGGAATATTCAGTAGTAAAATTGACCGCACCTGAAAGAAGAGATGATGGAGAAGCTGAATATTATCAGCCAAGAGCTGACTGTGGAACCAGACCATCAATTGCACATAAGAAAGTTCATGTTGTAGCTGAGGAAAACTTAAACAATTCCAAAAGAATGAAAATACAAACTTGATTATATCTAACCTGATCTTAGAGACCATCTATCTCAAGAACAGATTTGACATTTAATAATAATGATTGAAGACCCCGATGGATTTGGTGATGACATTAAGAACACCATACATGCAGACATCAAAGTTTCATTTAAAAGACAGGAAAGAAAGATAAGACCTTAGAGTTAGGGGGGAAAAATTAAAAATATAAGACCAAAGTGGACGTCAGAAGAAATTCTGAAATTTTCTCTTGAATGTATAGTAGCCTACAGTGAATGATAGTAATAATGAAGTAAAAGACCTGAGTAGAAGCTTTCAACGGGTAGTTTGGGAAGACCAAGCAAAGCATGAAATGAAATATGCAACGACCTGGAGTCAGGAAACCCAAAGGAAAGAACACACGCACCATTTCTCAAGCTGAAAGAACTGCAGAGGTATTTCAAGCTTTGAGTTGTAATGTTGAAGGATTCTATGGACAAAATATAAAATGAGCCTCAACGGAGATGGAAGGAATGCACAGTTATTATAGCAAAAAGGATTGGTCACCATTCAACCATTTCAAAAGAGACCATATGATCAAGCCCTGGTGGCACTGAAACAAGATGTCCAAATTGTATTGAAGGCATTAGCGAAACAACAAAGCTCCAGCAATGGACAGAAGACCAATGGAGATATTTCCACAAACTCATGAATCACTCTGGAGGAAAAACCCTCCCCTTTCTCCCATGGAAGCACTCACTTGTCTATACTATGAACTTTGGAAGACAGTTCCCTGATCAAGTGACTGGAAGAGCTCCATCTTTGTGCCCATTCCAAAGAATAATGACCCAACAGAATGTGGAGATTATAGATTTAAATCATTAGTACTTCATGCAGCCTTAGAATCAGGACCCTTACATAGGGTCACCATGAATCGGGTTTGAGGTAATGGCAATGGTTTTGTGGGGTTTTTTGTTAAGTCAGGAAATGATAGCATACATTCACCTACCCCCTAATCAATGAAGGAAAAGTCCTTGCAGGAGTCAGGATTCTCCCAGATTCTAACACGGCAATGTAAACAATTAATTCCTAAGATAATTTCCTTATACCATTACATTACGAGAATGGCAGCCAGTATGCATGGAATTCAAATTGTGAAACCATTTTCCAACTTGGAGTCAATTTAAGGTTATGATGATTATTTTCATAGAAAGGTGGCAGTGCAGGTAAAGAGTTGCACACAGGACATTGTAGAAGCCCTGGTGTGAGTTCCCAACTCCTAGGGTCCTCAGCTGGCAGGGCGGCCCTTCTTGTCTCTCCCCACTCCTCCCATCTCCTGAAATAGTACAGACTTCAAAATCTGTTTCTTTGGGTATATAAACAAACCACTTTTCTTAGTTTCTTTTTATTTATTTATTTTATTAAATACTTTTATTGGGGGAGTTTACATCTCTATCACAATCCATACAATCATCCTTTGTGTCAAGCACATTTGTACTGTATGCTGCCATCATCATTTTCAAAGCATTTTCGTTCTACTTGAGCCCTTGATATTAGCTCCTCATTGCTCTCCCACCCTCCCCCACCCGCCCACCCTCACGAAGCCTTGATAAGTTATAGATTATTATTTTCATATTTTTACATCGTCCTCTGTCACCCTTCACACACTTTTCCATTGTTAGTCCCCCGGGGAGGGGGTTATATATTGATGCTTGTGATCAATTTCCCCTTTCTCTCCCCACCTTCCCCTAATTCTCCTGGTATTTCTATTCTCCTTGTTGGCCCTGAGGGGTTTATCTATCCTGGATCCCCTGTGTTTCAGGCTATCTGTAGCAGTGTGCATGTTCTGGATGGGGAAGGAAGCATTAAAGAACTAGAGGAAAGTTGTGTGTTTCATCGGTGCTATACTGCACCCTGACTGGCTCATCTCTTCCCTGTCATCCTTCTGTGAGGGTATGTCCAATTATCTACAGATGGGCTTTTGTTCTCCACCACACACACACACACACACACACACACACACACACACACCCATTCACCATGGGTATGCTTTTGTTCTGGGTCTTAGATGCCTGATACCTGATCCCATCGACACCTCATGATCACACAGGCTGTTGTGCTTCTTCCATGTGGGCTTTGTTGCTTTTCAGCTAGATGGCCACTTGTTCATCTTCAAGCCTTTAAGACGCCCAGGTGCTATATATTTTGATAGCCGGGCACCATCAGCTATCTTCACCACATTTGCTTATGCACCCACTTTGTTTTCAGCAATCGTGTGGGAAGGTGAGCATCATGGAATGCCAGGTTAATAGAACAAAGTGTTCTTGCATTGAAGGAGTACTTGAGTTGAGACCCAATGTCCATCTGCAACCTTAATTCTTAACATATAGATATAAGTACATAGATCGATTCCCCTCTCATCATATAGAAAGATATTCACATATGTACATGCCTGTATTTAGCCCTCTATAAATGTTCTTTGCCTCCTGGTTCTTTCCTCTATTTCCTTTACTTTCCTCTTGTTCCACCATCATGGTCGGCCTTCTTTTTCTTTTATAATACTGTTGTCATGCAGTATTTACCTTTGAGATTGACTACCTTTGCTGATCATAATGTTTTCCACATTTGCCCATGTCATGAGCTGTTAAGACACTTTCATTATTGTTTCTATAGAGATGCATCATATTGCATTGTATGTATGTACCAAAGTTCATTTATTGATTCCTCCACAACTGGGCGTTTTAAATTGTTCCCATCTTTGTTTCTATTGTGGCTAACAGTATGATAAACAGGAGTGTGCATGTATCTATTCATGTTTTGTTCTTTCTCTTTGGGCTATATTCCCAGCAAAGACATTGCAGGATTGTATGGTGTTTCTACTGGAATTTATTTAAGGAAGCACCATGCTTCTTTATATAGTCGTTCAATTCTGCAATCCCACTAGCATTGGATAAGGGTTCCAATCACTCCACATCCTCTCCAGCATTTGTTTTTATTTTTGCTATCGGTTCCAGTGCGAAGTGGTATCCCATCATTGTTTTAATTTGTATTTCTTTTGTGGCTAATGAGCATGAGCATATCTTCACATGATTGTTGTCCATTTGGAGACCATCTTTAGTGAATTGTCTATTCATGTCTATTCATTGATCTCCAGTGGAAATATTGATATCCAGGAGAAAAGAGGAATAAAGGAAGGGAGGGAGGAAGAGAAGGATTGAGAGGGAGAGATAAAAGAAAGAAAACCAGCAAACATGTTTGCTGTGGTATCATATCCACTAGGCATATCAATCATCACCTTTTGGGAACATAAAGCACTGACATATTTCAAGACTTGTATTGTAACCAGGGAGAACCATACCACTGCCAGGAACCTGAAATTCTGCAAAAACACTGCCTAATAAAAAAAACCACAGGATGATCAAACTGGAAGGAATATGCCCAGTTTATGGATGAAAAACGTGTGGCATAATTCTCTTGTTTTGATTAGTGGACCAATCAATGTGTTTCCTCTGGAAGACCTCCCAGGCAGAAGGCCAGCAGCATGTCCAGGGGATGGATAAGTGGTTGGGGGCCTCTCGGGACAGTTAATCCTAAAGCCGGCACCCAATCTTCTAATTTCCTGCTCCTAGGAATGAAGTGCCTGTCTGGCTTCCACTTGCTCCCCGTCTTCAGCCAAAAAGAAAGACAAAATCAGGAGACAAAAAGCACACCGTATTAAAAAGGAAAGGCCCAAGAATGGAGATCCTAAAGGATTTAAGGCCTAAGCCATCCCTATTTGTCTAATTGTCCCAAAAGCCTTGTTTCAATTTGTATTAGGACTTGAAGGGGAAAATTGCTAATCACTGTCCAGGTGGTCCTGTTTAGAGGAGGAGTCTCTTCTTTGAGGCCCAGCAGCAGAACTGTAAGATTTCCCAGCAGTAGGTGGTTATACACAAATGCGTTCACAGTGTCCTCACAGTCTGAGGGAACGGAAAGTTTACAAAGTTAAACTCCTTCCGATGTTCAGATACTTGAGCCCTCTCCTAAGGCCGCTAACATCTTTTATCCGCCCTGGGCTTGTAGCAGAGAGCAGGCTGGCCCCTGGAGTAGGTAACTCTGGCCTTGAGGGCTCCGTGGTAGGGAGAGGTGCAAGGGGATGGGGTAGATGCATTGGTTGTGGCTTTCTCCAACGGTGAATTGACTAGTTGGTTCTTTTGGAGACAAATGCCAAGGACTTTCTTTACTTTGAACCTCATCTGTATGGGTAACAGCAATCCATCCCGGAAGCATTGTCAGTATGTCTCACGGTCCAGCCAGCCCACAATCCAGGCTGATCCGAGGTTAATCGAATCCACACCATTAAATAAATGTTCACAACTGATTTAGCCATGTGTTTGGGGGATCACTGGCTTGCCACTGTGCTGAGACCATGCGGTGGCTGTAAAAATCCGGGTATCTTGAGTACTTGCTCAGCAAGTGGTAAATGTGTGTGGTTCCCACTCAGACTGTCTGTCCTTGAATTACTAGTCACAGTAGATGCTTGATAAATGTGCCCTGCGTGTTGGATGAAGTCGTTAATGAACACTTACCCTGTGTCCAGCACTGTGAAGACACAAAAGAAGGACAAGTCATGGTTTCTCCCACAATGTGTCTACAGACTAGCTGTGAGGTCAAGGCACCTATATTGAACAATAAATGACCATAACAGCGTATATTAAATGACTGATTATATGCGTGAATCACTTAGGTAATCAGAAAACTTACCAAAAGTTAGTGGTTACACATAGAAAATTTTAGAAAAGAGCAAGTGGAATCAGGGTGGTTGCAGGAGGCCTGGGGTGGAACCAGAGCCAATAGGAAAGGATTTGCAAGACATGGAGCTTGCTTGAATGTGTGGAGTTTGTGGAGAAGTAGAAAGGAGAAGAGGTAGTGCAGACACGAAGAACTACTTGAGTACAAGCGCAGAGATGGAGATGGGGAGTGTGTGTGTGTGCGTGTGTGTGTGTGTGTGTGTGTGTGTGTGTGTGTGTACACCATGCATGTATGGGGACAGGTCAGCATGAAATTTGCTTATCGGAAGTACAGGGTTCATTCAGGGGAGTAGAAAAATCTAAATAGACCAAATTGGCCATCGCCTGACACACATGGACAGCTAACCAAAGCATCATCAATCTACATGGCCATGGCACACTACACACATGAAGGTTAGTGTGTGGTCTAGAAACGATAATGGCATGGTAGAAGCTATACTTTCAGAATAGAATTTTGGCAGTGTGGGCAGAAGGGAGTCTTGTGGGGGTGAGATGGGGTGAGAAAAGGGAGCGCATGCACACTTGCATCATAGCATCCGTCACATTGCTTAAGTCTCCCCTAACAAGACTGAGGACAGTGAGCGGTCTCTTAATCTCAGTAGCCTAGCTGCCCACCACAGCTATGAAGTGCCAAAGGCCTACACTGTGCTTGGAAGAGTCAGGGCTTAGAGGAGGGAATGGCTAGGAGGGAGATGGAAGATCAGGTTTGGGAACTTTGTCAAGGTCAGAGGCAAAATGATCAAGAGGAATCAATGGAAAGTCTATCCTGACTTGTGGGGGCCCTGACTCCATCTTTCTCTGCGCTCCACCAGCTCCTTCTACTTCTCTCGACCACAGCATTGTCGTTTACTTGTTGGTCTCTATTAATTTGTCTCCCTTATAGGCAGAGAGCACATTAAAGACAGGGATCCTGTCTGATTGACCGTTATGTTTATACCTGGCACAAAGTACCCCATGAATGTGTGATGAATGAGCAGTCCAAGGAAAAGGAGCACGAGGGTTGGGAGAAAAGAGGAGGCTGAGGAAGCAGAAAAGAAAAAAACAAAAAGAAGGGGGAAAGGTTTGCTGCACATGCTGAGTCTCTTAACTTGGGTGAAAAGACTTCTCATCTTCTTTAAACCAAGAAAGGTAGAAGAGAAGCCAGTGTGAGTGCAGGAAGACTAGACAACCATTTTTTCCTGGAAGAATAAACAAGCCCAACCCTTGTGAAGAAGGCTGAATAACAACCTGCAATACGCAGATGGCAGAACCTGGCTTGCTGAATGTGAGGAGGACTTGAAATACTTGCTGATGGACTTCAAGGATTTTAGCCCTCAGTATGGATCACAGCTCAATCGATGCTCATGGAAACAGCAGTCAAGAGATCAAAAGACTGCTGCGCAAGTCCTCTTTAGCGTATTGAAAAGCAAGGATGTTACTTCGAGGACTAAGCTATGCCTGCCCCAAGCCATGGTACTTTCTATTGCCTCTTCTGCATGTGACAGGTGGACACTGATTAAAGAAGATAGAAGAAGGATGACACTGGAGAAGAATATTGAAAGGACTATGGGCTGCTAAAAGGACAAACAGGTCTGTCTTGGAAGAAGTAAGGCCAGAGTGCCCCTTAGCGGCAAGGATGGGGAAACTTTGTCTTATATATTTTGGACCTGCTGTCAGGAGAGACCAGTCACTGAAGAAGGGCATCGTGCTTAGTAAAGTGGAGGGGCAGCAAAAACGAGGAAGGCCCTCGACGACAGGGATTGTCCCAATGGCCGCAACAATGGCCTCAGACATAGGAACCATTGTGAGGATGGCTCTGGACCAAGCAGTGTTTCATGCTGTTGTTCATAAGGTCGGAACCAACTGGATGGCACCTCACAGCAGCAACTTCTGTAGAACATGACTGTAAGCCTTGCATCATAGAGCAGGAAACTCCTACAGTGAGGTCGGCTGCTCCGTTTAGATAACAACGAGAATCCAACTTTGTTTAATGTGGAGCCCCCACTCGGCCCACCTGGAATTGAGGTACCATGTATCGATCAATACTTTCCTACAACCTGTTGCCACTGGCACAGTCTTATTGTCATTGGTTTAAGGCTATCACTGATTTTCTTCTCTCTGGAAGTGGGTACGAGTTGTTTCGCTCTCTGGGTGTCCTGGGGTTTTATCAGGATGTATTCAGAGGTAAGCGTGGCTTTACTTATACTGCCCTAGACTCCAGGTACATCGTCCATCTGCGGACCTGGGCCTTTCTTCCACAATGAATCTTCATCAGTTCAAAACATGTCTCTCGCTCTCGCTCTCTATGGCTTTTCCTCCTGGATCTCCTATTAGATGTATCGGATCTCATTTCTGATATTCTCTGCGTTTCTAAACGACTCTTTGATTTCTTTATAGCTTTCTCTTACAGCTTGGACGCCTGCATTTGCTCCATCTTTCAGTTCACGTTTTTGCTTTCTTCAGCAGTGTCTCATGCATTGGGTTTTTAAAATTAGCAACTACATCTTGAGAAGGTTGGCCTAATTCTTTGTCAACGTATCCCTGTGCTTTCACAGTAGCGCATTTTGATCTTTGTAATTATTTTAAACACACCTGCTGTGTGGTTCCTTTCCGTGGATTCTAGCGCGTCATGATTTTAGAAGGCTCTGTGACTGCTGACTCCCCTGATGAAGGCATGCTTCCTTGGGACGTGTGTTATTGGACTTAGTGATTGAGTTGACGGTGAGGCCATATTCAGGGAGAGCTGCTGATGACGCTGGAGGCTGATGAGTCCTGGGTTGTAAATTAGAGTCACTACAGACTGGGATGGTGCTTTCTTTTGCGCAGAGGGCCCAGGCGTTCAGTGGCTCTAGATAAACTCGAATAATGTGACGACTTATGGTTACTCTCTCAATGCAAGGCATGTAAATCCCACCCATATAGCCAAGAAAGCACAGGTGCGGGGCATTGATTTCTCGTGAGGGACATTTTCCCTTTCCCAATCTTAATTAGATGGCAAGATTTCCCACTTCTTCCCTTGGATGATAGGATTGGACTTCTTTCTTTCTTCCTTTCTTCTTTTCTTCCTGGTTATTAAAAAAGAGGAAGCATCTCGGCTCCGGACTTTATGAAAAGGACTCCTCAATTCTAACTCTTCTGCCTCTCATGGGCCCTTGGGCATATCTCTTCTTTATGTCTGGGAACCAACCCCCAAGCTCCAAGGCCTACCTACATAAGGTTCAAATTCAATACTCCAAGATCAGCTTATTCTACCACTTTAGTTTTAATATTTTTCTATATTTGCAGTACTTGGAAACTGCCACAGTTTTTGGAGTTGGGCAATGCGTTTTCTTTATTTTTAAGGTTCTTAATTTATTTTTACTTTTAGAAAATCAGAGCCCACACCATAGACTTAAAAAATGCTTTGCATAAAATGACAATGATACCTCTAATATGAACCAGAGGCATATATAAAGCATAGACACATGAATGGATTTGAGGTTTGCACTTAATTCTAGCCCCAACCTAAGAACAATTCATTCTTATGTCATGGTGCTGCTTGATACCCTCCCTCAGGAAGGGATCACTAAAGATATGGGTGCTATAGCAAAGTGTGGTGAAGAAATTAAATGGTCCCTGGCTAATCAGAAAGAATAGTGTCTGGGATCTTAAAGGCCTGTCTTCAAACAAGCAGTCATTTAAGTGACTAACTCCACATGGAAGAAGCACACCTTCCGGTGTGATCCAATAGTTATTTATATTAAAGTCCAAAAGAGGGAATGGTATCAGAATTTAAATTGTGAACACCTGGATGACAGTGGAAGCCCCAGATCAATTTTCAGGGTCCACATGTAGATCAAGTCTCTGGTAAATCCCCTCTGACATAGTCCAGGCATGTGAACAGCCTTGCTATCAGACAAAGAGCATTATAGAGACAATTGTAGTAGATATAGTTAGGTTAAAATGTAATGTCTTAATTGAGCTCCCTTTTGATGCATTTAAAAGTTGTTTCAGTTTAAAAAAAAACACGAAGGGGAATGTATGTGGTGAACCTCCTCTGAACATACAGCGGGGATGTGAATGGCCTTGTTATCATATGGATTGCATTGGAAACGATGATGGCAACAAATGTACAACTGTGCTTGACACAATGGATGTATGGATGGATTGTGATACGAGTTATATGAGCTCCCAAGAAAATGATTTTAAAATAATAGATTGCATTGGAAATTGGATTACGGCAGCTCTGGTTAGGTTAAAATGTATATCACCTTACCATTTGATCTCTCTTTTGACCCATTTTAAAGCTGTTCTAGTTTTTCATATTTTCTGTTTTCTTTTCAACGGAGGTTTTTCTCTATTTTATTTTGTTATTGTTGTTAGCTTTTTTGTTTCTTTGTTTTTGTATGTATTTCAGGAAATGAAATCCAGGATGGGTGTGTTTATGGAGAGAGCAACTAGATAAATGGTTTCCTGAGGGTCTGGCAGAGGGGGCAAGAGAGAATGGGGGGCTGATCACAAGGAGTACAAAAAAACCCCAAAGTGTTCTAAAATTGATTGTGGTAATAACTATGCAACTCTTTTGGATATGACTGAGCTATCAACTTATATGGTATGTGGATTATGTCCCAATAAAACTGTTTAAAAAAAGAAAAAAATTAAAATAAAAGAACATTATAGAAATCTAAAAATTACTTTATATAAAAAGATATCTTGGCTTTTGTCTTTCCTTTCCCATTTTTCCTCGTTTGCCTCAACTGTTTTTTTTTTCTTTTCTTTTTCTAATTCTTTATTTGTTTCCAAAAGAAGGTGCAGACCTCAGGGCGTCTTGCCTTCAAATATTCCTAAAACTATAGCTGCTCTGCTACAAACCTCCACGTCATAATCACACTTCATCAAATCAATTTTTACTGATGACACAATGGGAAAATCACCCACATTGTTTCCAAAGTCCACTTTAGAGCGACTTTCAAACATCAGGATGCAAGCAAGAGTTCGACAGTGTTGGCTCTGCCTCGCTTATTCTGTTTTCAACGGGATCGCTCCCTTTGACATTGACTGACGAAACCAGGCCAGTTGTGTTGCAGACTGTCCAGCGTTCAGCTATGCCTGGTTATTTATTTGTGATTGTTGAATCGTCCAATCCTTTGCCTCCCTCTTTTCTGTTAATTGAAAGTTAGGTCTAATGAATTGAGTTTTGAGAAGAACAGCTTCTAGTGGGTGCTCTGCCCTTCCTATGGCGTCCCATGGAGGAACACAGAAGAGGCATCTGGTTAAGGTGATGACAGCCTGCTCCCTCCATTGTAACCTCACATTCTGTTCCCTCAAGACCAGCAAGTAATCTGTGAGGAGACAGCCGGCTATGCATTGAAGAGTTTTTGTTGGGTTTCTATGAATTGCGGGACAAGGAGATGGCCCCTCTGCTCCTGGGGCATGCAGATGGGTACTGAGGGCCCACAGGAACAAGAGGGTGCATTTCTCCCCAGAGGCACTCACAAGGCCAGGCACAGACAATTCTGACCCCCCACTTCACTTCTCAGGCGGGAGCCAATCAGCTCCCTCCTGCTGGAGAAAACCCCAAGTGCTATTCTCTCAGAAGAAACTTGCTTTCCCCAGGCCCCTCTGTGTGTGGAGACTGGCTGGCCCTGGGAATCCGGGGCGGAACAAAGCGTGCCCCCTGCCCTCTCCCGCCCAGGTCTAATTGGGAGACAGAGACAGAGAGGATTGCTGAGTGAGCGCTCTGGCGGAGGAGTAAACACGGAG
Organism: Echinops telfairi; assembly: GCF_000313985.2. NCBI lineage: Eukaryota > Metazoa > Chordata > Mammalia > Afrosoricida > Tenrecidae > Echinops > Echinops telfairi. Next base: position 4,801,028 of record NW_022111376.1, read on the forward strand.
CTGCTGGAGGTCAGGGGAGAGAGCAATTATCAGAGGCTCTCTCCCCAGGAGGCTGGGGGCCCAGGGCTTCCCCAGGTGAAAGTGAGTGCCCCCCCTTCTCAACACCCCCCCCCATTCCTTCTCTGTGCCTCTCTGGTGAGCTTTAGCATCAACCATGTTTCGTTACTATTCCTTGGGCATCCAGCTATGGGCTCAGACGGGTGCAAATCAAGCTTGGCCTCTCCACAGAACCTCCCAGGTTTTCCCAAGGGCCCTCCTCACACCCCTTAGCTGGACACCCAACCTGCTCAGAAGCCACACGGGTGAAAAGCAACCCCCTCACCCTGCTCCTGGTTTTTTGTTTGCTTGTTTGTTTTCATGTCAGCCACTAGGAATAACCCGAAAGCCTTCTGAGTCATCCAATGCATTTCCGAGTGAGAATTAGTCACTTTTTGCTCTGTCCATTCAAAGAAGATAGGCTATTGTCTTTAGGTTTCCGTGTTCTCCCGAGTGACTTGAGTGGGTAACTGTCCATTCACTGCAGGGAATTTCCTGGAATTAGCAGTGTAGTCATGAAAAATCGTGGCATGAAAACATTAAGGTAACAAGCAATACAAAATGTCCCGCGTATGAACAGCCATTTATTTTGTAGGTAAGTTTGAACTGACGCGTACGGCATTTCAGGTGGTGCTATTGGGTAAGTGTTGGACTACTGACTGCAAGGTCAGTAGTTCAAGCCCACCAAGCGCTCCTCAAGAGAAAGATGAGGCTATCTGTCCCTGGAACTATTTACAGCCTTAGAAACCCAGCAGCGCCCTCCTACTGTGAGTCAAAGCCTGCTCCATAGCAGTGGTGATTGAATGCAAGGCTTGAGAAGCAGCAAGTGCAGCAAGTGAGTGTCTTGGTGACGGAGACTTTGTTGCCAGCAGGAGACTGGTTTGTTGGTTGCAGAGGGAAGGTGAATATTGCAAAACATTAGCCTTTCAGGACAGAATTGGCTTCTGGTCTGAAATTCTTGTTGAGACTATGTTTTTTTTTCAGTAATGGAAGGCACTTTGAAATCTGGGTAAAGTTCTTTGAGGCAGAATAGTCTTTGATACCTGTGTCCCTCCGGTGGGATAAGTGCTATTTGTTTATTTTTTTAAATTTTAATACATCATTTTATTGGGGGCTGTGGCAGCTCTGATAACAATCCATACATCAATCATATCAGGCACATTTGTACAGGTGTTGCCATCATTATTTTCAAAACAGTTTCTTTCTACTTGAGCTATTGATATCACCTCCTCTTTTTTCCCTCCCCTCACCCTCCCACCCTCGTGAACCTTTGATAATTTATAAATTATGTTTATTTTCATATTTTACACCATCCATGTCTCCCTTCATCAACGTTTCTGTTGAATCTGGGTCGAAAAATCATTTTAATGGGGTCCAAAATACGTGGATTCCTCCAAGCCAAGCATCTTCCTGCAACTTGTGCCAATTTCAACATCACCCGGTTGTTTATTTAATAATAAAATGGGCACTTGTAGAGGAACCGCTCGTGGCTAACTAGAAAGGTTTAAGCGTTCTGTGCTGGGCTGGGACTCAAATACCATATTGTCCACAAATAAACCTCCCACGTTTAAGAGCACCCCTATATCATGTGCACAACACACATAGGAAACTCACTTGACAGGCAGGTTGTCAGTTTGTAAAAACCAGACAATGCGAGTTATCTGCGCAAAACCATGGTGCCTCGAATAAGATGCTGCGCTAAACCTGTGCTATTTGGGTGCTTGCTGGCCGAGAGGGGCCCAGGTGGGAGACGGAAGCCGCTGCCCTGAGTGCACTTTTTACCTTGGAGTCCCGCGCCCCTAAATGAGCAACCTTTGGACTATTTGCCAGCAAGGGAGAATGGCAGCTTGCTGCGGGGGCTGCTGTAAGCTGGGGCACAGCAGGATTGGCTGCCAGGTTGCCGGTGGAAACCAAGAAGTTTGAGGTAGCTGCGCCTGAGTCAGGCCAGGTGCTTGCAGCCTCTCCTCGGTCCTAGGTTCTGCCTCCCTTAGCGCATTGCAAATCTCCATGTTCTACCCCTTAGGACGGGCACATTTGGAACTGTTACTGCCCATCAAGGAACCTCCCACTCCTCTGAACAGCATTTAACCTCGTGTCTTCAGCAGCGAGCAAAAAAAGTGAGAAAATATTCCTTCTACTGGAAGAAACTTGGAAGATAACTTTTTACACTGGGAGGCACGCGTGAGTGGCTTGGGGTTAAATAATCTTGTCTCATTGTACTTGGTAGAGTGCAACGAACGGCAAGCCCTCTCCCCCAGCGCTTTTCTGCACAGACTACAGGCAACAAGTGGGCATCTGCCTTCATTTCCTGGGTCGACGTCACACAGTACCACCAAGTGGGTGGCATCAAACCACAAATGTAGCTTCTCTCCCAGTTCTAGAAGCCTGATGTTCAAATTTAGCGTGTCAGATGACCTGGTGCAGAGGCAACAAAGGGAGCACGATCGACCAGGAACTGCTCTGGCCCACTTCATACTGCCTTTGGCTCCATGTGGCAGGGGCTTATTGATGGGCTATTGAAGTCGAGAAATATCACCCGAAACCTCAACTTGGGTAACTCCCTGGAGTCAGTGGTTTCCCCTGCCACCGCTTTCAGTTAGGGGTCAGTGGTATTCAGACCCTCACTCTCTCTTCACCAAAAAAAAGGCTTCAACCACTGCCACAGAGTTGATTGCAACGCACTGTGACCTGCAGGGCAGAGTGGAGTCATTCCGCTGTGTGTTTGAGATTGCAAACCTTCACGGGAGGACAAGCCAGCATGTTTCTCCTACAGAGCAGCTGGTGAATCAGAACCACTGTACTGATGGTTAGCAGTCCACAGTTCAACCCACAGTACCACCGGGGCTCCTTGCGCATCGTGGACATCTTGAAATTACACAAGGCTCTGCTGGGACAAGAGCTATGCCTTGCTCATAAGCACATTTCTTTGCCCTTTTGTTGATTTCCAGTACCAGTATTGTGTTGGGTAACTTTCATCATACTTTTCACAGAGGTGTAATGAAGACATCTTTCTCAGTGCCACGGCTCGTCCGCTTTATTTACCGAGCATGATGGTCTTCTCTGGAGACTTGGTCTCACCCAACAGCATGTCCAAGGTACATGAGACGAAGTCTTATCGTCTTTGCTTCTAAGGACGATACTTCGTTCAAGAGAGATTTGACTGTCCTTCTGGAAGTCCATGGTACTTTCACTATTCTTCACCAGCACCGTAATGCATATGCATTGATTGTTCTTCGGTCTTCCTGATTCAATGTCCAACTTCCACCTGCCTATGAGGCAATTTAAAATACCTATACTTGGGCCAGGGGCACCTTAGCCCTCAGAGTTTCATCCTTGCTTGTCAACACTTTAAAGAAGTCGTGTGCAGCAGATTCACCCAGTGCAATATTACGTCGTTTGATTTCTTGCCAGCTGCCTCCATAATAACACTGTGGATCCCAGCAAACGAAAAATTCTTACAACTCCAAGCTTTTCTCCATTTATTATGATGGTGTCAATTGGTCCAGATAGGAGGATTTCAGTTGCATTTACATTGCATTGCAGCCACAAGGCAGGTTGCAGCCCTTGATCTTTGTCAGCAAGGGCCCCAACTCCTCTGTGCTTTCAGCAAGCAGGTTTGTGCTTATCAAGGATTGTTATTATGCCGCCTTTTCTTCATATCATGCAGCTTGGAGTATTTGCTCAGCATACAGAGTGGGTATAAAAACTTCTTAGATATAACTAAATATCTGAAGGGTATTTTCTGGGTCTAGGGCTCAGAATTACAGTCTCAAAGCACACCAGGGCCAATTAGCATAACATAGTCTACAGAGACAATATTCTATATCCTACTTTTATGAGTAGTGACTGGGGTCTTAAAAGCTAGTGAGCAGCTATCTAAGGTACAACTATTGGTCTCTTGCACATGAACAGTTGTGAGAACACAATAAGGAAATACTGCATGGTTTAAAACCTGGAAAAGTGTGCATTAGAGTTGTGTCAACTCACCAGACTTGTTCAGTCTCTCTGCCGAGCACATCATCAGAGGAACCGCCTTATATGAAGAACAATGTGTCATCAGGAGTAGAGGGTCGCTTACAAACAACATGAGATATGCAGAAGAAACAACCCTGCTTGCTGAAAGTGAGGAGGACTTGAAGCACTTGCTGATGGACTTCAAGGATTGTAGCCTTCAGTGTGGATTACAACTCAATGTGTAAGGAAGACCAAAATCGTCACAACTGGACCAATAGGTAACATCGTGATAAATGGAGAAAAAGCTGAAGTGGTTAAAGATTTTGTCTTGCCTGGATGCACAGTCAATTCTCATGGAGGCAGCAGTCAAGAGATCAGAAGACAAGTTGCATTAGGTAAATCTGCTGCACTTTATTGAAAAGAAAGGACTTTGAGGACTAAGGTGTGCCTGCCCCAAGCCATGGTATTTTCTATTGCCTCTTATGCATGTGAAAGTTGGACCTTGAATAAGGAAGACCAAAGACCAATCAATGCATTTGAATTGTGGTGCTAGAGAAGAATATTGAAAGTACCATGGACTGCTAAAAGGACAAATCTATCTCTTTTGAAAGAAACATGGTCAGAGTGCTGCTTAGAAGCAAAGTTGGCGAGATTTTGTCTTGCATATACTTTGGACATGTTGTCAGGAAAGACCAGTCCCCGGAGAAGGACATCCTGCTTGGTAAAGTGGAGGGGCAGCGGAAAAGAGGCCGGCCCTCAATGGGATGGATGGGCAACTGTGGCTGCAACAATGGGCTCAGGCATAGGAACAATTGTAAGGATGCTGTGTTTCTTTCCTCTGTTGTGCCGAGGGTCACTGTGGGTTGTAGCTGACTCTGTGGCACCTAACAACAACCTATGCTGCTGACATGCAGCAAATCTTGAGAACCACTCACTGGCCTATCAATCTCTTCCAAACCTGCTTCCTGGACCCCAGAGGGAACTCAGGGAAGGAGAAAGGGTCTCAGAAGGGAGCTATATGGGCCTACTTCTTGAAGATCAATGTGTTCTTTAAAGTGCTGATGAGTCCCCGCTAACCAAAGGTTGGTGGTTCAAACCTACCTGGGAGCACCTTAGAAGAAAGACCTGGTAATCCATGTTGGAAAGATCAGTCACGTATGGCACACAGTTCTACTTTGGCACACATGGGGTTGCCATGAATTGGAATCTTACTTGATGGCAATTAGTTAGGTTGTGTGACCTCAAACTAGGGACCACTTTTTCCAGAGGAGGAAAATCAGAGGCATAGAATACCAGTCTCTTCCATGTGACATTTAGTGTGTGCACCAAGCATTTTCAGGACCCATGGAAGAGGAGCCATGGATTTCTATTGGTAGAGAAAAGCCCAAAAGAGCTTGTAGGAGCAGCCTAGGGGCAAGGGTTGATAGAAATGGAGAGACTGCATCTCAGAGTGGGAAATAGGCTTGGCTCAAAATTATCAGTGCCAGAAACACTTTCTATTCTCTGGCCAGGCCTCATCCATCCCTCTACTGGTCCCCAACAGTTAAAGGCTATATGGTGAACCAACCCCACCATATAGCTTACTCGCTCATCAAGTATTTACCAACAACTATGGGAGAAGGTGAGAACAGGGAGAAGAACTGGATCAAGCCTTTGTCATCAGGGTAGTCCCAAGCTCTCCGGAGGGGGCCACACATTTAGGCAACATCCAAAGTGTGAGACCCATACACCCTGGGGAGAGAAGACCATTCAGTACCTGCCATACACAATTGTGCTAAGGGCACTCCAAAACAAGACCCGCCTACAAGAGTGATCAGCGAACTTCACTAGAAATTCAAGTCAAGATGAGGGGAGGAAGGCATGTATGTCTCAAAGAAGGTGTTTATACTTCCTTTGTTGGGTGATCAGAGCGGGGAAAGTTCCCACGGGTGGGGAAGGGCTGCTCTCAACAATACTTATGTAGAACCCAAGGGGAGACTATGCCCAGTACTGTGCTCCTAATTGGACACATTGGACCTAGTTTCTATCCAGTTCTTGGTAACCCCGGCCGTGTGCTAATAAGACTATTAGGACATTGGGTAGACTCTCTCCGTTGGAGGCACACAACATTCTTCATTGGCCACACCAGAAGGATTCGATGTGGAAATCCCATTAAGTGAACTGGGCTTTACCTCAAACTCACATGTAGCAGATTGAAGGAACTGACACACTCCCTTGGACTTAAGGCTGAATTGCCCTCGTGTGAGAAGGAGGACTGCTCCCCCAAGGTTATGGAATTGGTGGTCACTGGACGTTGGTTAGGATCTCTTGCTTTGAAGGTGCTCCATGAATGGTGGGCCCGAGACTATCATATATTTACTATTTTAATACTCTCTTTGCTTTCTTATGACATATATTACATGTATTCACCTGGTATGCATAGTTCAGCCTTTAAGAATCAGTATAATTGACAGTTTTGCCCTATCATCAATCCCCATTGTTCATGTAAATCGTGTCTAGTCACTTAACCATTTAATCTTTACAAGTCAACAATTTATGTTTATGTTGTGTTGTCACAATTAATATTATCTACTTGATTTCTAGGTTTTAATGTCCATTGTAATGGCTACACAGAACTCATAAACAGAATTCATGATTGAAGGGTTTCTGAAGAAAGTCAACAAATTGTAATACCAGTGAGAAATACTCAGGGTTGAGTTGTTTGACAGGACACGTCACAAAGTCGGTCAAGTCTGCTCATAAAGACCCCTCCACTGTAAGCCTCAACCCAAAGGCCATCAGCTCAAGCTCCATGAGTCAGCAAGGTCAGCTTCCTGAATTAAGTGCCCAGAGAAACCCCACCCCAGTTAAGCCTCCAATGGAAGGCACTCGGAGTAAGCTCCAAGAGTCAGCAAGCCCAACTGCCCCAATTCAGTGCCCAGAGTCAGCTCATTCTGCAAGCCAGCCTCTTGCCCCAAAGCACTCAGCTTTCCTTGTTCCATGGATTGGGAAGGCAATTACTCCGTTCCATGCTCTGACTCCTTGTTGTGCCGCTGCTCCTCTGAAGATCTAGCTGTCTTCTGCGTGCAGGAAGTTCACTGTGCAGAGATCTTGGGTCCAGAGGAGGCGTTTCACCCCTGGCTCTTGCTAGTAATGAGATCCTTCCCCTTGCTTCTCAGAGGGCTCATTTTTTACGCAGGGAATCCTGTTCACAATTACTCACGAGTGAATCCTATCATTATTTCCCCCCACCTTTTTACCAGACCCCATGCAGAGAAACATTATTTGGTGGGAGTTAAAGACTTTGGCTAGAAGAACCATATTAATTAACTCACTGTCCCTGCACACGTATTTTGGTATGAAATATCAGCCTATACATGTATAATTTCCTTTACTCTACAGTGTTTTAAATCCTGTACTATTGGCTAAATTAATGAAAATATCAATAGAATTATCTTATGACCCAGGAGAATGATTTATAATGCTGTATATCCCAAAAAGATCATGATCTCTCTAAAGTGAACCATATATATACCATAGATAAATGAATGGATTTTACTTAATTCTAGTCCCAATTAAAATAAAACAAAAAAAACCCCAATTAGGTCTATGACATGGATCTACTCAATACTCACCCTAATGAAGAGGTCATTGACGATATGGGCGCTACAGCAAAATATGATGAAGAAAGCAAATGTTGCTCAGCTATCAGAAAGAAGCGTCTGGGGTCTTAAAGGCTCGCTTGTGATCCAAGGATTGTAAATATTAAAGTCTAAATAGAAGGAGAGAACAATATCAGCACTTAAATTGTGAACACTCCGTTTGCAGAAGGCTATGGATGACAGTGGAAGCCCAAAATCCATTTGTAGGCTCTCCACATGGATGAAGCCTCCGGTGAATCCCCTCTGCCCAGAGTTGAGGGATGTGAATAGCCTTGCTATCAGACAGAGAGCATTGTAAAGTCAATTATGGCAGATATGGTTAGGTTAAAATGTAATTCTTTATCATTTGATCTCCCTTGTGACTCATTTTAAAGTTGTTTCAGTTTTTAATGTTTTCTGCTTTCTTTTCTATTGGGTTTTTTCTATTTTATTTAGTCAGTGTTGTTGGGTTTATTGATTTATTTTGCTTCCTGTTTGTATTTTGTATGAGTTTCTGTCTATGAAATCTGGGCTCGGTAAATCTATATAGACAGGCGTTGGATGAATAATTACCTAGGGGCATAGCTGGAGAAAATGCAGGGAAATGGGGAGCTAACAATGAGTATGGGAAGAAAAGTGTTCTGAAATTTTTTGTGGTGACAATTGCAAGCTATTCTTAATATGATTGAACAATTAAGTTTATTATATGTGAATTATATGGCAATAAAACCATCAAACACACACACATACAGTTTCCAACAACTACCAAAAGGTAACTTACATGTTCTCACCACTGCCCTCAACGCAAGCCCTAACCCCTAGTGAGGATGTGGTGCAGAGGTGCACAGAGTCGGCAGGCAGCCAACAGCAACTAGTGGTGGAGCTAGACTCTGTTGCCCAGCATCTCACTGGCGTGCCATCCCAGGTTTGGCTGTCCTTTCCACGACTGTAATGAAGCCATGAAAGGAACTGTCTAAAGAGTCTGCTGGGACTTACAAATATGGATCATTGAAAGGCATTTTGTTTCTTTAGATTAAGTAAGCCTGGATCCTTAGCCAAGGCAGGACTTGTGACCCAAGAGGTCCCAAGCGGACAGGGGAGGAGGGTAGCTGCAGGTGTGATTTTTCAAGATGAATTGCTCTAAAGCTTCCTGGGCTTTGTATGTTCAAGGAAGCCACTTCTGAGGGTCTCTCTGGGTTTTATCCTCAATGACCAAAGAACAAAAGGCAGGACACACTTAAGGCACCTGTTTCCATGGCATTTGTTGCTGCTTGAGGTTTCCATAAGGTCTGTATCATGTTTAATCACAACTGCTTGCTAGGCTGCCACTTTCCCTGAGTTTTTCCTTAGGAGTTCTCATCTCTTTCCAACCTTCTCCTCACAAGGGCAACACTTGTAATATCAAATCTTTCTTTAGCTCTTGCCCTGGGCCACGCACTGTGCTAAGCATTCTGTAAATGCTTAGCATCTGGTCTTCACAAAAACTCTACGAGGTGGGTACTGATATCATTCCTAGTTCACAGATGGGAAAATACACATGGAGAGGTTAAGTAACCTGCTTAAGATCACCCAGGTAGGAAGCAGTGGAGTTGAGATTTGAACTCAGACAGTTGGTCTGTGCTCTTCACCACTTTATAGAGTGCATTTCCAGATAGAAACGCATAGAGGATTATGCGCAGGGGATTATTGACATGTGGTCAATTTATATAGCCCTTCTAGCCACAATCCCTTGGGTGATGTATTATAAATTCTAGCCTCTATGACTGTGATTATAATCCCATTTTTGGAAGCAGTCTCTGCTAGGTTAATAGGCAGGGTTAAGGGAGGATTAAGCCTCCACCTTAGTAGAGGATATGAACTAAGTCACCACACTTGGGAGTATGATCTGCCGAAAGACAACCACTCTGCCATCAAGGCCTTTCCTCTGTCTGTAAGAAGCATCTCGGCAGCAAACAAGAGGAATCCCAGGACCATCAGAAGAGCCTCCAGTGCAGGACGTCTGAGACCAGAGGTTTGGACCAGAGGCGTGAGAGGTTGAGGCCAGGAGACCAGGAGACAGAACAAATGAGCGGTACTGGAACTATGGAACTATGAGGCAGAGAAGAAGGCTGGCTTCCTGGCCCATAGGGGCAAAAGCCACGAGGCTGAGACGTTGATGACCAGAGCGGGACTTGCCTGCTGGCTGAGAAGAGGTGTCGCTGTGGACCGATCACTGCAACTCTCCTGCTTACTGTAACTGACTTGTGGTAACCTGCCAGGTCCCCTAGAATTAAACCGACTTACTGCTATCAAGTGGATTCTGAAGCAGAGGGTAGAAATGCCCCTGTGGGTTCTCACACAGAGCAGCTGGTGATTTCGAACTGCTTAGCCTCATGCAAAACCACTCCACCGACAGGACTCCTTAGCTGTGAGTCTGTGAATTCCCTGTGGCCACTGTGCAAGTGGCGGACGCCAGCAGACAAGCAGAGTGTTGTTCTACTCGTGGTTGATCTCAGAATGGGTAGAGAAGGCTGGAGGGTGGAGGCATGACTGCTCTCTGCCTGGTGATTTCAGGGGAGTGGGATTCTCCTCCCTTGAGTAGCTGGAAGAGGTCAGATATATTCTCCGACTGAGGCTTTGTGTTTGTTTTTCTTATGTACTTAGCAATTAGAAGAAAAAATTCTCCTTGCAAAGAAAAACAATGTTGCCATCAAACAAAAATCTACATCTTGATCTTCTGACTATATGTTTATATCCTGACTGAAAGGTCAAAAAAAAAAAAAAAAGACTTGACATTAATTTTCTTTTCTTTTAAATCATTTTATTGGGGGCTCCTAGAGCTTGTATCACAATACTTACATGCATCCATTGTATCAAGCACATTGGTACATGTTTCCATCATCATTTTCAAAACATTTTCTTTCTACTTGAGCACTTGGTATCAGCTCCTTATTTTTTTCCCTCCTTTCCTCATGAAACCTTGATAATTTATAAATTGTTATTTTTCATGTCTTACACTGTTCAGTGTCTCCCTTCACCCACTTTTCTGTTGTCCATTCCCCTGGGAGGAGGTTATATGTAGATCATTGTGATCGAGTCTCCCTTTCTCTCCCCACCTTCCCCCCTACCCTCCTGGTATCGCTACTCTCATTGTTGGCCCTGAGGGGGTTATCTGTCCTGGATTCCCAGTGTTTCCAGCTCTTATCTGTACCCGTGTACATGCTCTGGTCTAGCCAGATTTGTAAGGTAGATTGGGGTCATGACAGTGGGGCTGAGGTAGCATTAAAGAACTAGAGGAAAGTTGTATATTTCATTGGTGCGCTACTGCACCCTGACATTAATTTTCAATGAAGAGCATGAAGAAGAGCTCAGTGTTGCCCTAGTTTATATTTTCAAATAAATATTAGATGAATAGATAAATTATTGAATATATGAATGGTATTACCTCTGATCTTTTATGTAAAAATCCGAATTGGCCACATCTCCAGCCTTATGAGCTATAGATTTTTAGATTTTAGACAAGTAAGTCCACCTCTCTGATTTTTAGTCGCATCTTCTAGAAGACCAAAGTAATAAACCTTGCCTCCAAAGTGACTATGGGGATGAAAGACTTGTTCTGAAATCACTGTGCACACAGCCACTGCTATCCAAATTTGGGTCAGTTAGTCCCCAGACTATTTCTTCCTCCACACACATAGAAGTTCTGGAAAGGAACAGAAATTAGGAGTCAACCGTCACCTCTTAGTGTCCCTTCTCCTCCAACCAAGGAGCTCCAGAAACAGCCCTGCTCCTTCTAGAATTTGGTAGAAGCTGGGTCTCCTTCCAGGGAACAACTCCAGGGGGCACTCTTCACACTGTGCTACCTATGAGGGGAGTCATGTGCCTCAGGTCCTGCCAAGAACTTTCGCTTTGAGGACTCAGTAACCAAGAAAAGACAGTTGGTTAGCCCAGTGATTTTCTAGCCACAGCCTTTCCGTCTGATGGCCCTGAAGACAGTCTGGGGGTAAGCAGATGGACCCTGACCCCAGTCTTCAGAGAAGAGAACTGAAGCCCATATGTATGAGAACTGACTTGCTCACGGTCATGAAAGTGGTAGGGGCTGGAAGTAGATGTGAAACTTAGGCATCATGGTCACAAGAATTGATGCACTTTTTACTCATCCCTGGGCCCCTGGGTTTGTTTGCACAAAGGGCTAGGGCCCTTCCCCCTGCTAGCAAATTAATCGAATGCCTTTCATTATTATATTATTATACTTTGGTATTCCTCAACTCTTTCATTCCAGTCACAAACGAATGAGTTAGATAGTGCTATATACTTTTCTAGCCACTTGGCTATTTTGTTTTTCACAGCCTCTAAAAATCAGGGTAGACAACCGAAAAGTAGGTGAAGGGAGACGTCGGACAGGGCAAGATATGACAAAATACCAATTTATAAACTATCAAGGGCTCATGAGGGAGGGGGGATTGGGGAGGGAGGGGAAAAAATGAGGACCTGGTGTGTTTTGAGAATGATGTACAAATGCGCTTTACACAATTGATGTATGTATGGATTGCGATAATAGTTGTATGAGCCCCTAATAAAATGTTTTTTAAAAAAGCAGGGTAGACATTTCAGGTGGCAAATTTCAACACGTGATCTATTTTCTTGCTTTCCCTATCTATCGAACCTTCTCTCCAAATTTTAGCTTCAAATATAACTGTGAAGGAAAATCTCTTCAAAATTGTCCTGGGACCTCGAATTTGTCTGTTCCGAAATCCTTTGTGGCTGCACCAAGCTTGCTTGATGGTATGGCCACCACTCAGGATGTGACTCCTCAAAGGGGATGGGTTGTTACCCTCTTGCTCCCACACTCTGCTTTCCTGTTTCTGGAGCTGGCTCTAGAGTGCACCCTGTGCCCGGGTTGCTCTCTCCAGCCTACAGCTCCTGCAAACCCCACTGGACCTAGCTAGGTACCATCACTGCCCAACACCGCTGTCCCCAGCTTCCAATTAAAGCTCCATTCTGAGGTAGGACAAAGACATAAATGAGGTTATGGGGTGACTACCAATGATGCAGTTCAGATGATTTTCTTCTGCCAGTGTATTTTAATCACAAGGTGTGTTTTCACAGTGCCCAGCCAACTCTGTTCATCAGACAAATTGCTTTTGATATGCATACATACAACACCACTTACTCAGTAGACTGAATGCACTAAGGAAGCCACTGGAGCTGAGAAAGCCATTGTGCTCATTCTGAGAATAGATGAATGCCCGTCACAGCAAAGATTACCGGAGTCATGTTTAAAAGACACCTCCCGATGTGTGTGAAGACTCAGTTCAGCTCTTGCAATGCGTTGGATGCTCCTGTGCCCTTAGCCTTGATTATGGCTTTGTTCTCAAAGCAGGGGGTGTAAAAGCCATGCAGTTAATTGTAGCCCCCAAGTCTTACTTTGGCACAATATGGGTTACTGAAAATTGAACGTTGTGAAGTTTGAAAGTCACTTACTAGGACCATACTTCCAAGAGGCCTAATCACTTTAGAAAATAATCAGATATTATACATTTTTAAATGTTGACATTGAGATGAGATTTCACCTGCGTCTAAGCTGGTCTGTGCCAAAAAAACATAGGTAGGGACACATGTGTGTGCGCATGGTATTCAAGTTGTTCCATTTGCCCATCTCTCAAATTGGATTTAAAATGTATGTCATAATTCGATTAGACTGTGATCTTGGTGTTTAATGGTTTGAAAGCCCAAATGTGCATGTCAGCAGGGACTTGGCAATCCCAATGGCAAAAGGAAAGAGTGATGGGTATTAAGAACAGCATATGCAGAGGCCGGTCTTACTGCCAGGCAGAGACCATTGCCATGCTGATTATGCTGGATGGAGCTCAACACTTGGCCAGTTGCAACCATCTCTTACTTTTTGAGCGTTGGTGGTCTCTTTTCCTCCTTACGCATTATTTGTATTTTTGTCTTTGTACCATTATGATCTTATCCTTATCACCTTAGTCTGATTTTGTTTTTTATTGTTTTCTGTTGGGTTTCCCAGCTGTGACGTGCAGGAGGAGTGAATGCATAATGATAATAACTGATACAGGTGCTATAGGAAGGCGGGGGTGGGGGGTGAGAGATAAGGAGGGAAAGGGGATTTGGGGAGTAAGTAATGATGGCGGGAGTGGAGAGAGAGCGCTAGAATGGATTGTGATTGCACAACTCATTTTAAAGGCAATGTAATCATGGGGGGACCTCTAAAATTGATGATAATGATTGTACAATTCCTCTTGATGTAACTGAACCATTGAACTATTGAACTGTATGATACATAAACTAGGTGCCAATGAAACTGTTGGGTGAGGGGGGGGGGAGAATACTCTATGTAGCCAAGATCATAATTTGATCAGATGTTCTCCTTAGCTGGTTTTTTTTAACTTCGTGTCTTTTAGCACAGATTTGGAGGAATTTCTGATTTACCCGAGGGAGGCCCATGGCACCTCCAGCCCCTTCACACAGACACAACCCTGTGGCCTCAGGATGAACTTCTCTGGGCGAGAACTGCATTCCAGTTAGATGCAGCCAATGAGGCAGCCCTCTTGGGCACAAACAATTAAGAAGAGGCATAAAAGCTCAATCAGCCAGGTAAATGATCTTTTGAAACCCCAAACAACTACAGAAGATCCACAGGGACCAAAACGTCAGTACTTTCAATGGGAAAAAAACAAACTCACTACCAACGAGTCAACTTTGGCTCACAGCAACCTTCTAGGACGGGACACACCGCCCCTGTGGCTTTTCAAACCCGTCCCTCTGTACAGTAGATCTTTCCCCCAACGAGTGACTCCTGGTTTCAAAACACTAATCTCACAAATGCAGCCCAGCATGCATCTGGGTGCCTTGTTCTCAACTCAGCTCTGGTTCTAACCAAGTCTCATTTATTTACAAAGGCAGGTGGCTGATTTGTTGACAGGTTGCAAATTTACCTTTTAAAATGTTACATTCCCCAACTATGTCCCTTGTTGAGTGTCTCTCTCTCTCCTCATCTTAATCCTGACCTTTTGGCCCAGCCTCTTCTCTGAAGCAGGTGATTTTTTTCCCTACTGATCTAGGCCATTGGATGGTTACACTTCACACTGGTTATATCTGAAACACTGGGTTGGCTTAGGTGAAATTAGGTTAATTTAAACTAGTTAAAGCTTGGAAGTAAAGTTGAAAGTTAAAAGTGAATTGTATGATATAGGGATTATGTGCCAATAAAACCTTTTTTTGTCAAAACAAAAACAAACTGAATGGGGCACAGAAGCCTAGGAAATAAAGCATAGCAATATGCATCTTTCTTGGTGTCTTGTGAAAAAATTATTGAGGCTCTCTGTTTCTCAATGCAATCCTGAATGGAGATATTATCAGACATACACTTTCCGATGTTAAATTTTAAGTCATTCAAGGAGCCAGTCCTTGCTTCGTGGATTCAGGCCTACTACACCAAGCAGACCCCAGAGAATGATCTGGGAATGAAGGCCCAGCTACAGCTCCTCTGGCTGGAGAACTTGGGGGTCCTAACCCTGGAAACAGCAGTAGGAGCATGGTGAGTGTGACTGGTGGTCATCCCAGACTCCCAAGTGCCTTCGGATACACATTGAACCTGGCACTGAAGACAAGACCAGGCCCTTGACAGTCTCTAGATGCTTCTTGCACACTCACGATGTTACTACCGTTTTTTTCCAAATGAATTCCTCCTAGCTTCCTCAGCCTGGCTTCTACAAGCTGTATATAACTCAGCCCCTACAGAAAGCCATGTGAAGTTAGAGGATTGACCAGCCACCACAGGAAGCCAAGAGATACAACGAAGTTTGCTTTCCTAGACCCTGCAAAGGGCGCAGGGTCCTACTGACACCTTTCTTTGGGACATATGACTTCTAGAACTATAAGAGAATAAATACATTTTTGCTGTTTGTTTTGCAAGAGAGAGAAAGAGAAATACTCACCCCAAACTTCAGAGTAAGGCGGTGAAATGACACAGTGTGTCTGATTTCACTTCCTCCCACCTGTTTTTGTAGATTAACTTCCTTTCGAATCAGAGCCTAGCTGAGCAAGAGGCCAGAGGGGCCTGTAAAAGATTTCATCTGCAAACTATACACACCGGTGCAGTAAAGGCTATCTTTCAAGACGTAACCACACACTGGCAGGAAGAATGGAGAAGCGGGCAGCAGCATTTGAGAGACTAAGAGATGGACTGGGATTAGCTGACTCAATGAGGAAATTGAGACCCAACCCCTAACCTACAGCCCAGAATCCTCACAGGACCCAAGACCTCAGAAATTGGACTTTGTCGCTGTCCTCTGAGGAGCATGAAATCGTTTCCTGGGATAGGGGGATACAGGAACAGTTGAGGACAATTGAAGCTACCCCAAACCTGGGATCCTGTGAATGTTGAAGGCAGAGGTCCCTGCGTGTCTTAGACCCTGGTCCTCCAGGGAGGAGAATGGACAGTCAGTTTGCCTTGAAGTTCACATGTCTAGGTGGCTACACCTATAGACTGTGTTCAGAGGTGTGACCTTTCTTCCCCATGCAGTGAGTTAGCACCAAAGGTTTTTTTGTAATAGAGTGTGATCAAATTAGAGAAAACAAAATATATGAGTCCTCAAAGCATTTCCTGAACTAGGATTAGGAGTCTTTGGGTGGCCCGAAGGATTGAGTGCTCAGCTACCAACTGGAAGGTTGGTGGTTTGAATCTAGCTAGAGCCTCCTTGAAAGAAAGCCTGGTTGCCAATTTCTGAGCATCAGCCCCTGGAAACCCTTTGAAGCACAACCCTGCTCCAATGCACCTTGGGGTCACCTAGTATCCAGGACTCAGTTTCCTCCTCTGTAAGACGGGGCTCATGAGCCCACTCTGTCATCTTCCCAGACTCCCTCATGGGGATCGTGCTGCTGCTGCAGCTTCCGCAGCCTAAGGGGGAAAAAAAGACAAAGGAATGGAGCCCCAGGGCTATGGAGCTGGAAGCAGCTGTGGGCATGGGGCAAGGGCCTTAGAAGCAGCTCTCACCCGCTTCTGGAAACGTGAACCTGGGGTACAGGAAGCTTAGAGGTCAGGGGCACAAATTGGGGAGATTGTCCAGATTGAAATGTCAAAAGCCATTGATTTTCTTAATTGCTCCATCGCTAGCTTGTTCTTTTATTTCTTGAATAAAATAACCCGATAAATACGCACTTACAATAATTGGGACCACAATCCAATGGTGTCCAAGCAGTGAATAGATTTATAGACCTCCCAGAGGAGGGCTCTGCTGAACACGGTGATATCCTCTTTATAAAGCAGAAAGATCTCCAGGTGTCCTCACCCCGGGATTAAAAGCACTGAGTTAGGACTGTGTCATCTGAAGACTTAGCCATTTTACTGGACCTTTTCTCTTTTTCTTTCCTTCAATTCCAAACCACATCAAATCCAAAAAACTAGCGGTTTCTTTACTGCCTACAAACTGTTGCAAGTTTGGAACAGGAAACACAGAAAGGAAGCCCCATTTCTCACCTTGCCTCCCAAGAGGCCAATGGGGTTCTCTCAGGAGCATGACGAAGCAAGGGATGCAAGCAGGAGTTCGAGCCAAGGCTGAGGGGCTGCACTGGGGCCTCTGCTACCATGAAAGCCCCTCTGACTGTACTCTGCTGCTTCCTCCTGCTGAGGTGAGACTGTTTGCTTTATTCCCCCCAAAGCCTCTTTGTCCAATAAATCCAGACTTGGCATAGTCTTCAGACTACATACACTGGGCACAAGAGAAAAACCAGTCCCAGATCCGGAAATGCCTCAAGTTTTTCTGTGGCCGGCATGTCTGATTGGGGCAGAAGTTTCAGAGCTATATATTTAAATTTGTTTTACAAAACAACCTTATCACCTTCACAGTACGCTCCATTACACTTAATACATGTGTGAAACCTTTCATGGGAATCTTTTTCAAATTCATCTGTTTGGATGGCTGACAGCACCTCCCTGGTTTTCTTTCTTCGCCTCTTCTACATCATCAAATTGCTGTCCTTTCATGTCCCCCTTCATTTGTGGAAACAAAAAGAAGTCGCATGGAGGGAGGTCGGGTGAATAAGGTGCATGCTGTTTTTGCCAAAAATCTGGTGCACTGAGATGGCTGTGTGAGCAGGTGCATTGTCGTGGTAAAACCAGTACCCAGTTTGCCACATATCAGGCCTTTTTTGTCACACACTGTTATGCAATATTTTCAGAACCTCTAAATAGAAAGTTTGATGCACAGTCTGACCTGGTGGAAAGAACTCCAAATGCACTACAAGTGGACATTTTCATCCATTCGGGAAGTTGATGGACATCCAGAACGAAGTTGTCATCAATTGACACTTCACTTTTTTTTTTTTTAATGAGAAAACCACTCGGACACTTGGGTTTTTCCCATAACACTGTTCTTGTTAGTTTTGTTCTACATCATTACAGTTTTTGCAGCACTTTTCCAGAGCAGGAACCAAAATTTCACAGCTTCATTTTGTGTTCTTAAATTGGCCATCACAAAAAACTAGGTTCCAGTGGATCTGCTTTTATGAAAAAATTCACTGTGACCAGAGAGAACCTTCCCAGGGGAAGCCACTGGGTGCACTAACTCAGAGCAGGTTGCTTGATGCTCACCTAGTGGAAAAAATGTGTACTAAGAAAGCTCTGCTCTTGTGTTAATGGACGCCTTTAGTAGAGGCCCAAAGTCCATCTGCTATCATAATACTTAACATTTAGAAAAATGTACATTGACTTCTATCCCATTCATTATAAATTAATATAGTTACATATATACATGCCTTTAGCTATACCGCTATAAATTTTGTCTCTTATTTCTTTCCTCTATTTCCTTTCACCTTCCTCCTATCCCACTATCATGCTCACCCTCCATTCAGCTCTCAGTATTTCCTCTCGGATACATTGCATTTGATTGAATCCCATTCAGGCATGATATACACTTCCTCACCATCAATGTTAGATCTCTTGTTGTTCCCTTATCCCTGAACTTGTTGGCTCCCCACTCCCCTCCCCACCCCATCCTCTCCCACGTACCCCCCGGGAATCACTAGTCCTGTTGTTTTCTCCTTGGGATTGTTCATCCTGCCTATCTTATATAGATAGACATAGAGCAAAACAAACAAAAACAAGAAAAAAACAATAGATAGTTTCAGGTCTATCTGCTGAACATCATGTATGTTTTCCAATTAAGTCTGATGAGGTGCCAAGCCCTGGTCCCCAAGTCAGAAGGGGGCCTCTACTCAAGGACTCCCTTAACACAAGAACACTTTGTTCTGATAACCTGGCACTCTTTGATACTCACTTTCCTGGCACAATCGGTGCAAATGGGCTCATAAGCAAATGTGGTGAAGAGAGCAGATAGTGCCCAGCTATCAAAAGCTATAGCGTCTGGAGTCTTAAAGGCTTGAAGTTAAATAAGCAGCCATCTAGCAGGGAAGCAAATAAGGCCACATGGAAAAAACACACCAGCCTGTGTGATCATGAGGTGTCCATGGGATCAGGTATCAGGTATCTAAAGGTCCAAAACAAACAACTATGTTGATGCAAACGAGGGGGCTTGGTGTGGAGACCCAAAGCCCATCTGTAGACAATCGGATATAACCCCACACACACAGAAGGGTTATAAGGAAGGAATGATTCAACCAAGGTGCAATATAGCACCAATGAAACACTCACCATTCCTCTAGTTCTTGAAAGCTTCCTTCCCCACATTGCCATGTCTCCGTTCTACCTTACAAATCTAGCTCAACCAAAAAGCACACATTGGCACAGATAAGACACATGGAATTCAGGAAAGATAAGACCCTCAGAAACAGTAGTAGGAGTAGCGATATCATAAGGGTAGGGGGATGGTTGGGGAGGGGGAAGGGGGAGAAAAGCGGAAGCCATCACAAGGTTGGATATATAGCCCTCCCCAAGGGGACAAATAACAGAAATGTGGGTGAAGGGAGGCAGCAGACAGTGTAAGATAGGATATAATAATAACAACATATAATTGATGAAAGATTCACAAGCGTGGGAGGGTGGGAAAGGGAGGGGGGAAAAAGGAGCTTATACCAAGGGCTCAAATATAAAATGTTTTGGAAATGATGATGGCAGCATATGTACAAATATGCTTGAGGCAATCGATGTATGGAACGTCATAAGAGCCCCCAATAAAACGATTTAAAAAATAATAAAATAAAGCTCTTCTCTGTCCAGTGGAATTTCGGTTTTGGGGAGTACCCCCTCGTATATGCATAAAAAGAGCTTTATATAAAGCAATAATTATCAAGAGACCAACCCAGGCCAGTCCAACTCAATTCCATAAGTGCAGCCTTAGTCCATAAGTCGACTACTAGTCCAAAATCCCTCTTCAGACGCACACAGCCACATGCAATGATGCAGAATGCAGGAAGATCATAGGCCGGTGAGTGAAAAGTCATGTGGATCCATTGGGGGTGGAAACCTGTTAGAGCTCCTACAGTGTCCTAGCAGGCAGGAAGGTGAAGAAGCAGAGAGAGCTGGTGATTCCCACGGTCCTCTTTATAGAAGGCACACCCCCAAGGAGACAGCATCAGTCTGTGACCCGATTGACAGGTTGGATTGCATCTCATACACTTTTATACATCTTCAAGTTGACATCAAGTGATCTAACTACCACAGTTCGGAGAGGCTAACAAGCTCTGAAACATTCATCCCTTTTGCTTTAGGTTCTTGGTCTCTTCTTAACCTTGCCAGTTGACTCCTGCACATATGCACATTCCCTCTGACATTAAACCCAGAAAATCCTCCAGGGTCCTCAAAGTCATGCTTGCAAGGCTTTTCATGTCCATTTCTAAATATTGACATCTCTTAGGCCATTGTTTCCCTCCTCCTTCCTCTTTCCCCCTATTTCCACTTTTTTGCAGACTTTTGCTTCGTTGATGAAATGGTTTCTTTTCATCATTTTGCTTTTACTCTCCCTCATCTCCCTTCCTCAAATAATTACAATGATTACCTTTTTTTTCTCATTAAGAGAAAAGAGGTAAACTATTTCTCTTGTAGATTTGCTATCAGGATGTTTTACATACCATTTCTCTGAACTTGGATTTTTTTCATGAGTCATGTACAGGAATCCGTGTCCCCATACAATTAAAGGCATAATGATAATTGCTTTGTACTTTTCCATGGCAACTAAAACACACAGCCTGGGAGCCATGCATTTATGAATTTATAAACAAGGCTCAGGCTGCAACAGTAAATTGAGCTTCTAGCACCATTTTTAAAAATGATTAATTTTGGTCTATACCTGCAAAACATATGGTAATTTTATTTTCTATTAAAAAATTAATAAAATTTATCTATTATAAAAGTAATCTATGCCCATTTAAAACATTTTGAATAGTTAGAAACTGGGGGTGGGCATTAATCTAGTAGAAACTGGGGGTGGGCATTAATCTAGTAGAAACTGGGGGTGGGCGTTAATCTAGCTCCACTTCTTTTGAAAAAGCATGGTTGTTAACACTGGGTATTATAATGTACTTGGGCTGACTATTGAGAGGAACGCAGCATGCAATCACAACATTAAGCTCTGTGGGAGAAAAGCCATGTCTGCGTGTTACAAAAAGAGAACCTTAAAATGCATTTTATACAGTTGCCACAGTCACTGTGTCAATCCATCTCATTCAGGGGCTTCCTCATGTTTGCTGCCCTGCCATTTTTCCAAGCAGAAAGCCAGGGACTGGTCCCTCTTGACAACACATCCTAAGCATGTGAGAAGGCGTCTTGCGTCTGTGCTTCTTCCAAGATAGATTTGTTTGGTCCTTTGGCAGTCCATAGTCCTTTCATTATTATTCACCAGCACCATAATGAAAGCACACTGATTCTTCTTGAGTCTTTTATTCAATATCCAACCTTGAAATGCGTATGAGACAATTGCAAAGATGGCTTGCATGGGGCAATCCCACTTTGGTCATCAAGGTAATACCTTTGCCCTACAACACTTTAAAGAGGTCTTGTGCAACAGATTTACCCAATCCAATGTATTGTTAGATCTCTTGACTGCTTCTTGGATGAGGATGGATTGTGGACCAAGCAAAATCAAATCCTTGACAATGTCAATCTTTTCTCCATTGATCATGATGTTGTTACCTATTGGTCCAGTGGTGATGATTTTGATTTTCTTTAAATTACATTGTAGTCATTTTGAAAGTTGCAATCCTTGGACCTGGAACAAAGTCACCTTTAAATTTTAATTGATGTGCAATATCACAAAGATAGCAGAAAATATTGGTTCATGTGAAAAACAAAGTAACAGACAAAGACAAGTGAATGATACCCAAATTGAAAGGAATTTTCTGAAGAAGAAAGAGTTCTGGAATTACCAGGGAAAGAATTCAGATACTTCCAGTGGTTGAGGGATGAGATAAAAGGAACTGCAGAAAACAATAGGAAAACTATAAAATTTACAACAATAACAAAAAATACAGATCCAGATGATTAAGATAGCAGAATCAGGCTATACTTCTTGCAAGTTAGAGTTTTCACTTTTTTGACAGTCTATGATATATTCAATATTCCTCAACCACATTATAATTCCAGGCAACAATTCTTCTTTGATCTTCCTTATTCATTGTCCAGATTTCACATGCAGATGAGGTGAAAAAATGCCATCACTCGGGACAGGTGTACCATTTTCCCATGCAGTATGGCATTTGTTTTCCTGATTGCTGCTTTCATGGGCATTGATTTTGGAGCCAAGTGAAATGAAATCCTTGGCAACGTTGAACTTTTCTCCACTTGTTTCTTACTGCTATTGTACGACAAGCACACAAGCAGCACCAGGAGTGACAGAAGAAGGAGGCGGCTTTTTAAAATACAAATTATACAATATCTCATGTATATGAAGCCTTTTTCCAGGGACTGGTATCTCCCGATAGCAGGTCCAAAGTGCGTGAGCCAAACTCTGGACATTCTTACTTCTAAGGGGAATTCTCGCTATATTTTTTCCAAGACAAATTTCTGTGTTCTCTGGTCATCCATGGTGCTCGCAACATTCTTTGTCAACACAATTTAAATACATCAACTCTTCTTTATTTATTATTATCCAACTTTCATACGCATATCAAGCAGTTGAAAATACCATGACTTAGGTTAGGAGCCCCATAGTCCGCAAATTGACGTCCTTGATCTTCAATACTTTAAAGAGTTTTTGTGCAACAGATTTGCAAGGTGACCCTTGATTTCTTGACTGTTGGTTTGATGAGCATTGTGGGTGTAAGCAAAATGAAATACTCAACAACTTCAATCAAAATGTATTATAATGCCGAGTAGTGAGAGTTAATTCAGGAATAGTTAAGAATGACGCCTAGGAAAAAAATTAGGCTTCATTCTGCAGGAAATGAGGATTCCTGGAAGGTTTATGAGCAGAGAGTATTATTACCATAGCTTTGCTTTAGAACATAGAGCAGTTAAATAACTACCACACTGATCTAAGGTGCATTGAGATGGGCAGATGATGAAGGCTTGAATTGGGGCAGTGGACTTGAGGTGGGAGAAAAGGGGATGGTGAATTTGGGGGATACTGTGAAAACAGAAAGAATGGGATTTGACTTCCAAATCGGACCTACAAGAACCTGCCTAAAGGTTTTGTATCTTGAAAGCCTTAGCAGAGAGTGAGCAGGCAAACACATCATAAAGTATGGAGCCAAGTTCTGGGTCACTGGTAGTTGCAATCATAAAAAGAAATATTTCTGTTTCAATGTTTTCGGGCAATTTATTTTATAGAAACAGGAAGATGAAAACCACATGCTTTCTTCTCTGCCCAGGTAGGAGCACCTGTGCAACCTACGAACACAGAAGTGCTGAGGAGCTGGGGCATAGGAGGTGGGGATAGCACCCAGCTATCACTTGAATGGCGCACAAAAACATGAGGAAATGCTCACAATCACTCTCCACTCTGGAGATGAAAATCAAAAAATGATAAAATGTCCCCTTACATCCACAATAGCCCAATTTAAAAAAGAAAACAGGGAATAACTAATGCTAGGGAGGGTTTGGAGAGATTGGAAATCCTATACCCTGTTCATAAGCTTGTAAGCATGTACAGCCAATGTTGAAAGCAATATGGCGTTACCTAAAACAACTGGGAATAGAAATACCATATGACCCAGCAATCCCTTTGCTGGACATATAGCCCAAAGAAATCAGAGCCATAGCATGAACAGACATATACACTCCCATGTTCACTGCAGAACAGGGCACAATAGCAAGAAGCTGGAAATAACCCAAATACCCATCAGTAGAATAATGGGTAAAGAACCACTGCTGCTTACACACAATCGAATATTATGCATCCCTAAGAAGAGTGATGAAACCGTGAACCACCCTGTAACATGGATGGACCTGGAAACCATTATGCTGAGTGAAGTTAGTCTATCACAAAAGGACACAGATCGTAGGAGTCCTCTACTCTAAGGGTAAACGCCAAGGAGTAGGCAGGCCTGCGCTCTCATGCCATGTAATCTAATCTGCTCTCCCAAGCAATGAGGTGGAGAGCCTGCCTAGCGCCCATGAACCCGATATTATGCCCTTTCTTTTCAACTTCAACAGAGGAGACCTCGCATTGGGGAAGAGGGAGACCACTCAGTTACTGCCATGCTACCTTGTGCTAAAGACATCCCCAAATCAACAGGCATTCCTACAAAGGTGATAAGTGAAACTTCCTGGAAATTCAAATCAAGATGAGGGAAGGAGGGCATCTGAGAAGGTGATTACGTTTCTATTGGCGGGTCAACCAGGAGGAGAAACTTCTCATAAGGAAAGCAAAACAAAAAAGAGCTTAAAAATACTTATATGACAAAATAATAATAATTTATAATTTATCAAGGGTTCATGAGGGAGCGGGGAGCGGAGAGGAAAGGGAAAAATGAGGAGCTGATACCAAGGGCTTAAGTGGAGAGCAAATGTTTTGAGAATGATGAGGGCAACGAATGTACAAATATGCTTGACACAATGGATGGATGGATAGATTGTGATGTGTTGTATGAGCTCCCAATAAAATGATTTTTTAAAAATACTTACATGGAACCCAAGGGGAGAATATGCCCAATACTATGTTTCTAACTGGAAACTTTTGACTTAGTTTCTTTCCAACCCTTGGTGACCCAGACTGAGTGCTGTAGACTACTGGGACTTTAGACTCTGTTCTTTTGAGGTACACAACATCCTTCATAAGCTACACCAGAAAGAGTCCATGTGGAAAACCCACTGCATGAACTGGACTTAACCTTGAGGTCAAAGTCACTTGTAGCAGCTTTATGGAACTGACATACTCCTTTGGACTTCCAGCTGAAAAGGCCCAGTATGAGAAGAAGCAGATGACTGCTATCCCAAGGTTATTGAATTGGCAATCATTGGACTTTGGTTTGGATCCCTTGCATTTATGGTACCCAATGAATTGTGGCCTGAAGCTACCATGCATTTACTATTTAATGCCCTCCTTGCTATCTTATGACATGTTTTAGTCTTGTAAGGCATTTGTGGTAGCTGGATGATTTTATGTCCACTGGACCCTCCCGGCTAGGGGTAGAAGCAAACTTGTAAATCAAGTGACTGTTTGATGACACCTCCTTGGGAGTGTGGGGTCTCAAAGGTTTGTCTTTAAGCAGCCCATCTAAGTGAAATATCAACTTAGATGGAAGAAGCACACCAACCTGTGTGACCCAAGAATTATGAATACTGAAATCCAAATCGAAAGGAGGGAATGGTATCACAGCTAAAATCCTGAACAGAAAGCTGTGCATTATAGTGGAAGCCCCAAATGCATTTCCAGGGTCCCACATGGTTGCAGTCTCCAGTAAATTCTCTCTGAGCATAGTCGAGCGATGTGAATAGTCTAGCCGTCAAACAAAGAGCACCGTAAAGCCCATTATATCAGAAGTATAGATTAGAATGGAGCACCTTATCATTTGATTGTTTCTGTTTTTAATATTTTCTGCTTTCTATTTGATCGAAGATTTTCTATGTTTTGTCTCATTGTTTGGGGGGGGTTGGGTTTGTTTGTTTTGTTTTCTTCCTATTTGTATTTTGAATGAATTTCTCCAGATAAATTCCAAGATAGGTACATATATAAAGACAGTAGCTGGATAGGTACATGGGAAGCTAACAACAAGTATGAGAAGAAACGGTTCTGAAATTGTGGTGATGGTTGCACAAATCTTCTTAATATGATTAAATAATTAAATTCCATGATCTGTGAAGTATATGCCAATTTAAAAAAGAATGGCTAGTGGTCCCTGAATCACAATGTGAACCACAAGGCAACCCAGAAGTCTCCTCATAATCTGACCTTTAAATCTGAGCACCTCTGTTGTAATTCTATGACTTTGGTTCTGCCACAATGAAGAACCATATTTTACAAGGAAGTCTTACATCAAACTTTGGCTAGGACAGAAGCCAATTTTGTCTTACAAAAATGTCCAAAACTTTGTAAAAGATGATGAGGCTGGTACTTCATAGCAGAAAGAATGGAGAGCAGGAGACAACACCAAGCCATATTTAAGAGGTAGCATTCACAGAATTTGTCAAAAGGTTGGGTATGGGGTGGGAAAGAGAGGTGAATTTTGATTTCTGGTTTAGGGTCCTTATTGTAGTTTACCTGAAGTGTGGATGAGGGGAAAATAGTCATCCTTCCTAACACTCTCACAGAGAGTGAACTACTCCTTCCTCATTCTGCCACCAAAAAATTAGTGTCATAAAACTTCAGAAACATCAATGCACTAACTAAATTACATAAATACCTCTCTTACAGCCCTGGATGCCCCTTGGGGGCAGGAATCTTATTTCATTCTTTCTGGATCTCAAGTGCCAAGTTCACTGTCAAACTGTATTAAAAACAAACAAACAAAAAACCTCACTGGTATCCAGTGACAGTCTGTCTCAGAGCAACCCTTTAGGGCATGGTAGAACTGTCCCTTAAGGTTTCTAGGGTTTAAATTATTACAGTAGTAGATTCCAGAGTGGTTAGTGGTTTCAAACTGCTGACAGTCAAATTAGCCACTCAACACAACCCACTATAGTACCAGGGCTCCTTAGTACATATTTTTGAGTGGATGAATGAATGACTTCCTTTGCTAGAACAATCTGATTAAAGCAGAAAGAGTGAAAAACAAATTATATAAATGAAGACATGAAAGAGGTGAAGAAGAGCGATTCACTCCTGCTGCCGGGTTTCCAAAAGGAACATCATGCAGGCTGGGTTGTTTTTCATTTGAATACAGGTCAAATTGCAGCTTAGTTTTGCTTCCCTCTTCTGTCTCTATCTCCTCTTTCCTGCATGGCCACTTTAGCTGCTGACACACTCAATTCTAAAGTTCAGTATTTGAGATCATTTGCTCTAATATGCTAATTTTTTTACTTGTTTTATTCAGGGCTCTAATATGCTTATTCTTTTATCTGTTGTTATTTTAATTCTTTTAAACAAGTTTTTTCTTTGCCCCTAGGACATACACGCTGGTGGATAAGCTGCACCCATTGTTTTCAAGTCCTTAATAAATACCGGGAGGGCAGGGGGAAGGTGGGGAGAGGAAAGGAGGAAGGGGGAACTGATCCTGATGATAAGGGCACACACACATCCCCTCCCAAGGGGGACGAACAACAAACGCCAAGGAGTAGGCAGGCCTGCGCTCTCATGCCATGTAATCTAATCTGCTCTCCCAAGCAATGAGGTGGAGAGCCTGCCTAGCGCCCATGAACCCGATATTATGCCCTTTCTTTTCAACTTCAACAGAGGAGACCTCGCATTGGGGAAGAGGGAGACCACTCAGTTACTGCCATGCTACCTTGTGCTAAAGACATCCCCAAATCAACAGGCATTCCTACAAAGGTGATAAGTGAAACTTCCTGGAAATTCAAATCAAGATGAGGGAAGGAGGGCATCTGAGAAGGTGATTACGTTTCTATTGGCGGGTCAACCAGGAGGAGAAACTTCTCATAAGGAAAGCAAAACAAAAAAGAGCTTAAAAATACTTATATGACAAAATAATAATAATTTATAATTTATTAAGGGTTCATGAGGGAGGGGGGAGCGGGGAAGGAGGAGGAAAATAAGGAGCTGATGCTAGGGGCTTACGTTGAGAGCAAATGTTTTGAGAATAATGAGGGGAATGAATGTACAAATGTGTTTTACACAATTGATGTATGTATGGAATGTGATAAGAGTTGTGTGAAGCCCCAATAAAATTATTTAAAAAACAAAAAGAAAGGTGAAGGGAGAACATTAAAAATAAATAAACAAATACATAAAAATGTCTAGAAAATAATGATGGCAACATATGTGCAAATGTGCTTGATACAATTGATGTGTGGATTATTAAAAGAGCTGTAAGAGCCCTCAATAAAATGTTTTACAAATATTTCTGTACATCTAAAATAATTACTTTTAACATTCTTAAGTGAAAACTTTTTCTTCTGAAAAATATCAAAAAGAGAGAGAAAGGGAGAGAGTAAGAGTTGGGAAACCTTTTGATGTCCTTTTTGTTGGTGTCAGGTCCCATTGTGTCTGATCTGACCCATAATGATAAAACCTATTCTTGTCCTGTGCCATCCTCACAATTGTTCTTATGGTTGAGCCCACTGCTGCAGTCATTGTGTCCATCCATCTGCTCACGGGCCTTCCTCTTCTTTGGTGCTTTACCAAGCTTGATGTTCTTCTCCCAGGGACCAGTCTCGCCAGAAAACGTGTCCATGGTATGTGAGCAGTCTTGCCATCCTTGCTTATAAGGAGCATTCTGGCTGCTCTTCTTCCTAGACACACTTGTTTGTTCTTTTGACATGATTGGCACTTGTAATATTCCTTACCAACATCATAATTTAAAAGCGGTGATTCTTCTACTTTCCTTACTCTGTGTTCAACTTTCACATGCATATGAGGCCATTGAAAATACCATGTCTTGGGTCAAGGGCAGCTTAGTTTTCAAAGTAATATCCTTGCTTTTCAACACTTTAAAGCCATTTTGGGCAGCAGATTTACCCAAAGCAATGTGTTCTTTGATCTATTGACTGCTGCTTCCATGAGCATTGATTGGGCATCCAAGAAGACAACATCCTTGGAAACTTCAATCTTTTATTCTTTTATCATGATGTTACTAGTGATGTTACCATGGTCCAGTGATGAGGATTTTGGTCTTCTTTACACTGAGTTGTAATCCATATTGCAGACTGCAGTCCTCGATCCTCATCAGCAAGTGCTTCAATTCTTCCTCACGTTGAGCAAGCAAAGTTGTATCATCTGCAAATCGAACAAAGGCTGTTCACAAGCCTTCCTCCAATTCTGATGCCCCATTCATCTTTATATAAACCAGGTTCTCTGATTAACTGCTCCGCATACAGATTGAATAAGTAGGGTGACAGGATGAAATCCTGAGACACACCTTTCCGGAACGCCACAGCAGGCCCTTGTTCTGTTGGAACAGATGCCTCTTGATCCACATACAGGCTCCCCATGAGCACATTGTAATGTTGTGCAATCCCCATTCTTCTCTAGACTCTCCGTTGTCTGTCATGGTCCACACCATCAAATGCCTTTGCATTGTGAACACTATCAGAAATAGACATCTTTCTGGTACTCTGCTTTATGCCAAGGTCCATCTGACACTAACAATGCTATCTCTTGTTCCATGTCCTTTTCTGAATCCGGCCTGAACCTCTGTCGACGTACTACAGTAACTGTTGTTGGATGATCTTCCAAAAAATTTTACTGTCACGAGATAGCAATGATATTGTTCTATAACTTGAGTGTTCTGTTGGGTCACTTTTCTTGGGAATGGGAATGAATATGGATCCCTTCTAGTCAGTTGGCCAAGTAGCTGTCTTCCAAATGTCCTCACATAGACAAGGGAGTGCTTCCAGTACTTCACCAGCTTATCAAAACATTGCAATTGGTAGTCCATCAATTCCTGGAGCCTTGTTTTTGGCTAATGATTTCAGTGCAGCTTGAACTTCTTCCTTGAGCACCATTGTTTCTTGCTTATATGCTACTGCTTGAAGTGGCCACATGTTGACTACCTCTTTTTAGTAAAGTGATTCGATCTATTCTTTCCACCTTCTTTTTGCATGTGCTTCCTGCATCATTCGCTATTTTAACTCTTAGAATATTTCACTGTTACAATCTGAGGCTTGAATTTTTTTTCTTGAAAGGTTTAAGATGAGCTAAACTCATTCTTCCTTGTTGATTTTCTAACTCCAGGCCATTTCTTTATAATATTTACTTTGTCTTCTCAAGCTGCCCTGTCAAATGTTCTGTTCCGCTTTTTCACTCCATAATTTCTTCCATTTGCCTTAGCTAGTCTATGATTACTATACATGTTCAGTCTCTTGTGATATCCACTTTTGTCTTGAGCACCTTATGACAGTTCCAGAGACGGAGTTTAAGGACGAGTCAGCTTATGCCCTGGGGCAGTGCCCTTGCAGTCTTTGGATTGCCTTCCCGAATATGTGGCTTAGGAATCAGCTGGTTGATGCACTAGGGCAGTGGCCTTTCAGTCTGTAAGCTTCGCACAGTGACTAGGCCAGGTTCTTTTATGAGCATAAGAAACAATGAGCCAAATAGTCTTTTAACCAATTTATTCCAATGGGCATTCACACATCATTAGCAAGTCAAGAAAAATAGTGGTCCTCTGGGCTTTTAGCTGGATTATTATACAATTTGGAGGATGGGGAGTGGGGCTGGGGGGGGGGGTTACTATAGGTGTGGTCGTGGGTGTTCAGTCCAATAAGGGGTGCAACCTCAAGTGGTTAGTCTGATAAGGGGTGAAGTGTTTAGTCCGGAAGCCTTGAATTATGACCAGTTATGAATTCCTTCTTGTCAGCTATTTCGTTGTTGACTTCTTTATTATTTTGTTTAAATCATTTTATTGGGGGCTTTTACAACTCTTATCACAATCCACACATCCATCCATTGTGTCAAGCACATATGTACATTTGTTACCCTCATCATTCTCAAAACATTTGCTTTCTACTTGAGCCCTTGGTATCAGCTCTTTATTTTCCCCTTCCCTCCCCGCTCCCGTCTCCCTCATGAAACATTGATGATTTATAAATTATTATTATTTTGTCATATCTTGCCCTGTCTGACGTCTCCCTTCACCCACTTTTCTGTTGTCCATCCCCCAGGGATGAGGTTATATCGTAGATCCTTGTAATCGGTTCCCCCCTTCCATCTCACAACTTCTTTATTCTTGGTGGCCAGCTTGTCAGCCTTTTTTTTTGCCCATGGTTACTCCATTTTGTAGGCTCTATTCAACTTTGATCTTTTCTTTCCTGTCTTTTAAATTAATTTTTGCTTTCTCCCTATATGACCTTGATATCATCCCAGAGCTCCTCAGGCCATTCGTGTTCAATACAGCAAATCCCATTGTATGACCTTTCATGATTTTGCTCTCCTAGACTTCCTTCTTCTTCCCTTTCTGTTAATTACCTGACATGCCTCTATGGATAGTTAATGTCAGTCCTTGACTGGTGAAATTCCACTGAGCCACAAGAACTGAAGACTTTCCAGTCTTTGGCTCAGCCTGAGCCATTGAGAATCAAGCTTAGTATACGAAAGGCTATCCAATTATCTGTCCTACTAGCAACTGGCCTCTTGAACCATGGCTTCTTGTGCCCCCTCACCCATTTGATGGGCAGCTCCAGCATTCATATGCCTGGGTTAAGAACTCCACTGACCCCCCTCCTAGCACCAAAGCTACTGTTTGAGGTCCTGCATCTGGAGTAAAAGTCATCATCTCACAAAACAGTGATTTCACAGTGAGCCTGCCATCAATTTTACTTACCTTTTGAAGTGACCCTTTAGAGTGTGCAGCATCGTAAGCCAGGGAAGATTATGATTATAAATATGCAAATGTAATGAACTACAGTAAACAAACTGTTGCTCTTAAGTCTGAATTTCAGCTTTTGAAAAGCTATGAATCATAGGATGATTTTTTTTAAATCATTTTGTTGGGGGCTTATACAATGCTTATCACAATCCATACATCCATCCATTGTGGCAAGCACATTTGTACATTTGTTGCCATCATCATTCTCAAAACATTTGCTTTCTACTTGAGCCCTTGGTATCAGCTCCTCAATTTTTCCCTCCCTCACGAACTCTTGATAATTTATAAATTATTATTTTTTCATGTCTTATACTGTACAATGTCTCCCTTCACCCACTTTTCTGTTGTCTGTCTCCATGGGAGGGGCTTACATGTAAATCCTTGTAATCAGTTCCCCCTTTCTACCTCACCTTCCCTCCATCCTCCCAGTATCACCACTCTCACCACTTGTCCTGGGGGGTTCATCTGTCCTGGATTCCCTGTGTTTCCAGTTCCTATCTGTACCAGTGTATATGTTCTTGTCTAGCTGGATTTGTAAGGTATAATTGGGATCATGATAGCGGAGAGTTGTTGGGGGAAGCATTAAAGAACTAGAGGAAAGTTGTATGTTTCATAGTTGCTACACTGCACCTTGACTGGCTGATCACCTCCCCGCGACCCTTTTGTAAGGGGATGTCCAGTTGCCTACAGATGGGCCTTGGGTCCCCACTCCACACTTCCCCTCATTCACAATGATATGATTTTTTTGTTCTTTGATGCCTGATCCCTGATCCCATCGACACCTCGTGATCACACAGACTGGTGTGCTTCTTCCATGTGGGCTTCATTGCTTCTCAGCTAGATGGCTGCTTGTTTATCTTTAAGCCTTTAAGACCTCAGACACTATATCTTTTGATAGCTGGGAACCATCAGCTTTCTTCACCATATTTGCTTATGCATCCACTTTGTCTTCAGCACATGTGTCAGGAAGGTGAACATCATGGAATGCCAGTCTAACAGAACAAAGTATTCTTGGGAGTAGTTGAGTGGAGGTCCAATGTCCATCTGCTACCTTAATACTTAATGCACATAGAGCAATTTCCCCATCATCATATATAAATATATTTATATATGTACATGCCTATATTTAGACTTCTAT
Source organism: Echinops telfairi (assembly GCF_000313985.2). Classification (NCBI taxonomy): domain Eukaryota; kingdom Metazoa; phylum Chordata; class Mammalia; order Afrosoricida; family Tenrecidae; genus Echinops; species Echinops telfairi. Next base: position 4,833,590 of record NW_022111376.1, read on the forward strand.
AAATGCCCTTTGCCTCCTAGTTCTTTCCTCTATTTCCTTTACTCTACTCTTGTCCTACTATCATGCTCAGCCTTCATTTGGATTTCAGTAATTCCTCTCGGTTACATTACACTTGATCAAGCCCTACCAGGCCTCCTACACCCTCCTCGCCATGATTTTGGATCACTTGTTGTTCCCATGTCCCTGGGTTTGTTAACACCCACTTCCTTTCCTTCCCCTCCCCCTCTTTCCTAATGAGGTCATTTTTGATACTTGATCAACTTTCTTGAAGAATGATAAATGGATAGAATGTTAAAAAAAATCTTCCAAAAAAAAAATCTTCCACTATCCTCATATATTGCATCAATATACTGCTTATTCAGGGCCACAGAGAGTCATAATCATCATTCCAAGGTTTCCAGAAAATGTCTTCATTTGACAGGAAACTGATCTTGCCCAGAAATTGGTGTAGGGTAATTTTTGAGCTTTGTTAATTCTAGATATTGGTATAGTTTTAATCATTTACAGACCTGAGTTTTTTCATGGCAAGTGGGAGGGGTGTGTATGTGTGGGTATGGTGGAGGAATGAGGCGAGGAGGTATGTGCTAGTGATGGTATTAGAGAGATTTTTATATTCTTTGAACTGATTAATGACTAATCTGAGTCATTTTGGTTTTAGACTGTCTTTTATTTTAAACAGAAATAGAGACGGATCTTTATTCCCCTCGTCTTCTACTGAGGCATTGCCAGCAGTTTTGATATAAAGTATGCTATACAAAAAAACTTGGACTGCAGTTTTGAAGGCTCAGATAATCATTTCATTCTTTTACTAACTTTCAGAATGGCTTTGAGCAAACTCTAAACTGAAGTTCCCATGTATGTAAAATAAGGGAGTTGGGTTAAATAATCACTAGGATTCATTACAGTCCCAAACATTGTAAGAATCAGTGGAATATATAGAGTACCTTCTTTCTCAATGGTAATTTTTGCTAATAGTTGTATTAACAATTTGTTTCACTTTCCCAAAATATCTTCAGAAACATGGTATTGATGGAGCCGAATTCTGTAAAACTGGCTTCTCTCTATGAGTGGAACTGAGATCTCAATGTTCAATTTTATCTCATCCTTTGCCTTTATTTTTATTTTTCCTGGGATTATCTGTGTCCTCTCCTGCCAAACACCTCCCATTATATAAGGACATCTTCTTTTTTAAAAAATCATTTTATTGGGGGCTCGTACAATTCTTATCACAATCCATACATACATCCATTGTGTCAAGCACCTATACACATTTGTTGCCATCATCATTCTTAAAACATTTGCCCCCACACCCCTCCCTCATGAACCCTTCATAATTCATAAATTATTATTATTTTGTCATATGTTACACTGTCTGACGTCTCCCTCCGCCCTCTTCTCTGCTGTCCATCCCCCAGGGAGGAGGCTATACATAGATTATTGTAATTGGTTCCCCCTTTCCACTCCCATATTCTCTCCACCCTCCAGGCATCGCCACTCTCACCACTGGTCCTGAAGGAGTCATCTGTCCTGGATTCCCTGTGTTTCCAGTTGCTATCTGTACCAGATTTGTAAGGTAGAATTGGGATCATGATAGTGGGGGGGGAGCATTTACGAACTAGAGGAAAATTATATGTTTCATCATTGCTACCTTGCACCCTGACTGGCTCATCTCCTCCCCACAACCCTTCAGTAAGGGATGTCCAGTTGCCTACCGATGGGCTTTGAGTCTACACTCTGCACTCACCCTCATTTACAATGATATGATTTTTTTTGTTCTTTGATGCTTGATACCTGATCAGCTTTCTTCACCACATTTGCTTATGCACACGTTTGTCTTCAGTTTGTCTTCGGGAAGGTGGGCATCCACTGATATGATTTTTTCTTCTTTGATGTCTGATAACAGGTCCCTTTTACACCTCGTGGTCAGACAGGCTGGTGTGCTTCTTCCATATGGGCTTTGGTGCTTCTCAGCTAAATGGTCGCTTGTTTATCTTCAAGTCTTTAAGACCCCAGATGCTATATCTTTTGATAGTCGGGCACCATCAGCTTTCTTCACCACATTTGCTTATCCACACATTTTTTCTTCAGCGATCGTGTTGGGAAGGTGTGCATCATGGAATGCCAATTTAATAGAACAACGTGTTCTTGCATTGAGTAAGTACTTGAGCGGAGGCCCAATGTCCATCTGCTGCCTTAATATGAAACCTACAAATATTATGAATGTAAATCTATTTCCCCACCCTCCTATATAAATATATTTACATATGTACATGCCAGTATTTAGACCTCTATAAATACCCTTTGTCAGCAAGTTATTTCATCTATTTCCTTTTACTTTCCTCTTGTCCCACTATCATGCTCAGCCTTCATTTGGGTTTCAGTAATTTCTCTCAGTTACATTGCCCTTGCTGAATCCCTACCAGGCCTCTCACACCCTCCTTGCCACTAATTTTGGATCACTTGTTGCTCCCCTGTCCCTGGGTTGGTCAGCACCACCTCCTTACCCACGCCTTCCCTTCTCCCGTGTCCCCCTGGAACCATTGCTTGTCGTTTTATCCTCCAGACAATTCATCCAGTCTACCTTATCTAGATAGATCTGTAGAGATAATAATATGCACCAAAAATCAAGCCATAGCAAGAGAGGCGACGAATGAAAACACAGCGATGACAACAAAAAAGAAAACCAATGACCCATAAAAGAATAAATTACTTAATTAAAAGAAAAAAATTTTTAAAGAAAGAAAAACCTGTAAATAGATCAAGGTCTGATTTTTTATCTCTAGGCCTGTCCTTCAGTCAGGTCCGATGGGTTACCATGCTCTGGCCCCCGAGTCTGTCCTTTGTACTCCCTCAAGGGCTCCCTTCTCTGCTCCCACGGTTGCTCTGCTCTGCCGCACACCTTTAGTGGTTTGCCTCGGTTTCACCGGGTTAGTCCGGGCCAGTCCTGACACCAAGTCTCCAATGATGTACCCCTTAGGGCCCTGGGCCAGTAAGGGACAGTGTGTTTCGTAGTGTCTCGTAGTGGAATCAGCCATATGGTCCACTCTGTACACGGCTGTTCAGAGCAGGGATATTGTCCTCCAGGCCTGATGGGCCAGGATGTGCTCCACTCTCGCTTCCTCCCCCTTAATTTGCTCCCATGTGCTCTGATCAGACATGTCCCTCTCCCCTAGCTGCAGCTTCAATGTAAATTCTTCTGTGGGGAGGGGCAATAGGACATCTTCTTTTTGATCCCTCTATCGTCACACTGCTCTGAGCTCTACTGTCCAACATGGAAATCTTGAGAATTTAATGACCCCCTCCACTATCATGACCCCAATTATATCTTACAAATCTGGCTAGACCAGAGCATGTATGCTGGTACAGATCAGAGCTGGAAACACAGGGAATCCAGGGCATATAAACAAGCACAGATAGAATAAAGACCAATAATGAGAGTATTGATACCAAGATGGTGGAGGGAGGGTGGGGTGGAAAGGGGGAACCAATTACAGGGATCTACATATAACCCCCTCCCTGGGTCATGGACAACAGAAAAGTGGGTGAAGGGAGACATCGGTCAGTGTAAGAGCTGAAAAAATAATAACACTTTGTAAATTATCAAGGGTTTGTGAGGGGGTGGGGGAGGACTGGGGAGAGAGTGGGAAAAATGAGGAGCTGATACCAAGGGCTCAAGTGGAAAGAAAATGTTTTGAGAATGATGATGGCAACAAATGTACACATGTGCTTGACACAATGGATGGATGGATGGATTGTGATAAGAGTTGCATGAGCCCACAATAAAATGATTTTTAAAGAAAGAACAGAAAAAGAGAGAGAGAGAGAGAAGGTGTATGTGATACTAGAACCCTCCCTTTTTCAAATGTAGCACCAGACATGGGCACGTTGCTCCGTTAGGTTCGCATGGCAGACCTCCTAACAACAAGATGTGCCGTTGATTCTATTCTGGCACATAGCAACCTCAGATGACAGACTGCCCTATATGGTTTTCTAGCCTGTAATCTCTACACATCACCAAATCTTTATTCCAGGGAACCAGTAGGTGGGTAAGAACCACCAACTTTTTGGTTAGTAGCTGAGTGCTTCACTGTTTTGCCACCAAAACTCTTTAACAATAGGCTGGAGCAAAGGATTGGGAGTCCTAGGAGCTGACTGCCACTTCTATAGGAATTCTAAAAACCCATCAAGTCCTTTCACCCACTCACTGGAAGCCTCAATTTCCTAATTTGAAAAGTAGGTATGGAAATAGGTTTTCTTTCCTAAAGGGGACTTTGAGGTCATTTAGTGAGACCTCAGTGACACCTGAGGAAACTGATGCCCTGAAAGGGCAAGTCACAGGACAGTGCACTGGTTCCATGGCTGCTGTTTTCCTTTAACACAGATGACAATCAGAGTGCGGGAGAGACTTTTCTTTCCACTGTCCTTGAATCAATTCCAACTCAGGATGACCCTATAGGCGTCAGTGTGGAGCTGCTCCATAGGGTTTGCACGGACTGAGTTTTCAGTAGATTACCAGACCTTGATTTCCCTGAGGTGCCTTGAAGTGGAATCAAACCTCCAACCTTTCACTTAGCAGCTGAGACTACATTAACCATTTGCTCCCCCAAGAATTCCTAGTCGGATATAAATATGACTTTGGTTTAGCCTTCCCAGATGCGGCCTCTGGCAGAGCAAAGGGATGTTGGCAAGCAGTGATGGCTCTGAACGTTTAGGTGGAAACTATCTCTGGAAACACTCCCCTTACCAGACAGCGCTGGATAAAATGTCAAGGTCGTATATAAACAAAAACTGGGCAAAGAGTTCTATTTCATAAATAAAAATACCGAAGGGACATTCAAGCACTAAGAGAATCTCTCATCGCGGAGGGTTTCCTGTGATATATCGTGTCTTTGAATCTAGAGGACACAGCTAGCTTTTCGAAAGTCGGCCTCATTTATTCAAAGTTCAGCTCTCACTCTGTTGGGTGCTATGCCAGGTCCTAGGAAGCAAACCGAGGCATAAATAAAATCTTAGAGCACAAAGGAGCAAGTGACAAAACAAGTCGTCTAACACAACGACCGTCTTTACTCCTGGGTATAGACAGATGCGAAGGACCCGCTCGGGCTTCATTAACCAAGGAGACCTTCACAGAGGACGTAGTATTGACCAGGGTCTTCAGTGGGGACTTGCCCAGTAAAGACAGCAGGGACTGATAATAAGTACGTCATGGGTACTCTCCCATTCATTCCTGTGCATTAGATGCTTTGGTTATCTCCAGCCAGTAGATGAGGAAATTAGGGTTCATATAATTCAAAATCAAAGGGGATTTTTTAACATGTCATTTTGATGTCTAAGGTGAAAAGAAGATTATAAATGCATACAGTTAGTAACTGAAGTCATAAAATGGACTGAACCAGCCTAGGAAATGATGTGTGGGCTCAGGAAAGAAGGCAGTCTAGGACAGAAGAATCCTGAGAAATGTGCCCCTTTCATAGTTGGACAGAGAGAGAAGCCTGTCAAGCAGACAAGTATTATGAATCCTTCCATCGCAACCTCCAGACCTGATGGAAATAAAAAACACTATATACATTTTAAGGTCAACGGAAGGGTGCCACTGAGTGCTGTAGGAAACCACAAACCAGAATCAGTGCTGCATATGGTCTCCGTAAAGTCCACTCCATACCCCACATACATGTTCCCAGACATGCTGTGAGTGGTGTAGAGATTGTTACAAAAACATAGTTTACATTCACCTCACGTTGCTTCCTTTGGTAAGGCATCAGGAAATATCTGCACAACACATCCAGTTTAGAAGTTCCATTATTTTTCTTGCCTCAGAATGGTCTTAATGACACTCCCCAATATGACTGTAATGGCAGGAATCTGTCTTAGCAACTTGGAAAACAAAAAGTGATTTCATCTAATGAAACCATAAATCCTTCATCTACCTCCATTGCTGGTTTAGATTCTAAGTCAAAATACATTTCTCTTGAAAATGCTTCCCATTTACGTTTGGAAGCACATTCACCCCTCTCACTGTGTAACACCTTTCTCCTGTTCTAAGAACAAAAATCTTCTCTCCACAAAACACTTTCTCAAAAATCTGTTCAGTGCAGTTGCGCTAACATATTTTTTTGACAACTAGCTCTGTTGCCATACAAACAAATCAATATTGAGCCACACTTAGTCATCGTTGATCAGTTGTTCCATGATCAGTTCACATTTGTTATTTTGGGTGTTTTCAAATAAGTTTAACTAAAAGGAAACCTGCTCCCTATCTGAATTCACTTTTGCAGGACAAATTTCTTTCTTCTCCTTGTAATACAGTTTTGATATATGACAATAACCAGAAACTTGCTTATTTTGAAATCAACAACTCTAGAGACTAGTTTTTAATTTCAGCACCTTTGTTATGATTAAGTCATAAACAGAAACTTTCTTGGCCCTGTAAAACTTTTCATCACCTCGTGGAGAAGACTTGTATTCCTCTGAGCACATTCACGGAAGGGAAAGGGGGTGGACAATGATACATCACAGACCTGAGGCATTCTGCTTTCCAACATCTTGAGTGATGTTGGCTCAACTGCTGGTCCATCAACCTGGTGTTGGATCAATGAGATAACATTGAGGCCTGGTTCTTGCCTCTATGAGAAATTGCGTTCAAACTATCAGGCAACTACCTCTGTCCTATATGATCGCTGAGTCAGAGTCAGCTCGAAGGCAGTACATTTGCTTTGCTTCGGTGTGTGAGGAGTATGGATGAATCAGCTCTGTCCAACCCAGTCCCTGACTTATATCTGATCATCTCTGTGCCTTCTTCCTCCACCTGTGTCCCTATGCCCTAAGTGGAGCTTAACAGCTGCTGTGAAGATGCTCATGGACATAAAGTTTAGTTTATTTTTCACTTTAAGAACTCAGATAAAATGTTTATTATTCCAATAACAGATGGATTTTAATGACAGTAGTAACAATCCTTAAGGTTTTATGAGGATACCTTTGAGAGTATATGAAGTAGGTGGTGGAGGGAAATAACACAAATTTATTTTATTTTGGGGTGTCTGTGTGTGTGTGTGTGTGTTTCATTTTCTGAAAAAGTGCAATATATTAGTACTTGTGCATTTGTTTTTTTTAATTAAAATGTCATTTTCTTGGGGGTTCTTACAACTCTTATTACAATCCATACATCATTTGTGTCAAGCATATTTGTACATATGTTGCCATCATCAGTTTCTAGACATTTACTTTCTTTTTTTAAATTTTTAATCATTTTATTAGGGGCTCATACAACTCTTATCACAATCCATACATACATCAGTTGTGTAAAGCACATTTGTACATTCATTGCCCTCATTGTTCTCAAAACATTTTCTCTCCACATAAGCCCCTGGCATCAGCTCCTCATTTGTCCCCTCCCTCCCCACTCCTCCCTCCCTCATGAACCCTTGATAATTTATAAGTCATTATTTTGTTAAGTCTTACACTGTCCGACATCTCCCTCCACCCACTTTACTGTTGTCCGTCCCCGAGGGAGGAGGTTATATGTAGATCTTTGTAATCGGTTCCCTCTCTCTACTCCAGCCTCCCTCCACTCTCCCGGTATCGCCACTCTCACCACTGGTCCTTAAGGGATCATCTGTCCAGGTTTCCCTGTGTTTCCTGTTCCTATCTGTACAGTGTACACCCTCTGGTCTAGCCAGACCTTTACTTTCTATTGAGCCCTTGGCATCAGCTCCTCTTTTTTCCCTTCCTCTCCCCCACCTTGAGACCCTTTGGTAAATTATAAATTATTATTATTATTTTCATATCTTACGTCAACCGCTGTCTCCCTTCCCTCATGGTTTCCATTGTTTGTCCCTCTGGGGGTGGGGTATGGTTATGTGTTGATCAGTGTAATCGGTTCTCCCTTCCTCCCATCCTCTCCCCACCTTGACCCTACCCTTCTGGTATCGCTATTCCCATTCCTGTTCCTGGATTCTGTGTGTCGTGAGCACATATCTCTCATCTGTACCTGTGCTCTGGTCTAACCCAAAGTGAAAGGCAGCACTGGGCTCATGGTAGTGGGGGGTGAGGAAGCCTCAAGGAATTAGATAAATATTGTGTTTCATCGGTGCTTTACTGTGCCCTGGTTGACTCATCCTTCCCTGTGGCCCCTCTGTGAGGGGATGCCCCATTGTTTACAGATGGGCTTTGAGACTCTGCTCCAAGCCCCCTCATTCTCAACAATGTGTTTTTGTTTTTTGTGTTTGTTTGGGGCCTTCTGATGCCTGTTACCTGTTCCTGATGACACCTGATGATCGCACAAGCTGGTGTGCTTCTTCCATGTGGGCTTGTTACTTCTCTGCTAGATGGCCCTTGTTTAATTTCAAGCCTTTAAGAGCCCAGACAGTATATCTTTTGATAGCCCGGCACCATCCGCTTTCTTCACTATATTTGCTTATGCACCTATTTTGTCCTCAGCAATTGTGCTAGGAGGGTGAGCATCACAGAATGTCAGTTTGTTAGAACAAAGTGTTCCTGCATTGAGGGAGGGCATGTGTAGAGACCCGAAGTCTGTCCACTACTTCAGTGTAGAGTTCCTTTTCTTTTTATTGTAATTTGGATGAGATTTTTTGGAGAATGTTAGTTTTCACCTCATCAGTGTAAACACATTTTTAATGACATTGGTTGCCATGCCTTTGAGGTAGCACCCACTCTACCCATTTCCCCCCTGGCTTCTCCATTTCCATGAGTCCTTCTTTCATGCCTTCTAACTTTATTTTTGGACAAATGCTGCTCTTTGGGTCTTGTAGCTCATGGACATGAATTGAGCATGTAAGTTTTCCAGAACAACAGAGTAAGAGGATCACCCATGGCAGAAGTCATGGGGGTGGGGGGTGGGAGGCAGTGGAAGACCAGGTGAAACTGCTTATTTGCTAGCTTCAACTGCAAGGGGATTTGGTTCAGTTTGATCACTTTCCTCTTAACACTGAATTGCTTTGTATCCACCGCTCTCCTCCTACAGAGATGAAGTTAGGGAGGACAGCGACCCTAAAAGAGATGCTTAAATGAAAGGGTGAAACAGCCAGAGGTGACTAAAGACTAAGAAGTGGAAGATTGTAGAAGGTCCAGTCAATAATAATACGTTTTTTAAAAAAGGACAGAATTTGTCCTGACTACTTCTCTTTCTGCTCCAGAAGGGAGCTTCTGCTTCCAGATTCTAGAACTCCAGGTAGTGCCTTCTGCCCTAGAATTCTGCTCTACTGTGGCTTACATAGATTTTGGAGCCCTGATGATGCTGTTGGGTCAGTATTAGACTACTTAATTTCAAGGTTGGAAATTCAAACCCACCATCTGCTGTGTATGAGAAAGATGAGGCTAACTGCAGTTGTAAAGATTTACAGCCTCAGAAACACTACGTTAGGTTGCTATGCGTGAGAATCTACTCAATGTCAGTGGCTATTTGAGCCATTGGATCCATGGTGGCTCAGCTGGTTAACCATCAGGCTGCTAACCACATAGGTTGGTGGCTCAAATCCACCAGTTGCTCTGCAGAAGAAAGATGAGGCTGTCCGCTCCCATATAAATTTATACTACACTTTCCTTTCCTCAACAGTGTCATAAATTCTATACCATTTGACTAAATTAATGATAGTATCAAAAGAATTATCATATGCCCCATGGAGATGACTTGGATGTCTCTAAAGTGAATTGGGGACAAATTTAAAACATAACTATATGAATGTATTTTGAGTTCACATTTAATCATAGCCCCAATCTAAGAATAATTATAGCTCATGACATTGCCCTTCTCAATACCTGTCCTCATGAAGTGATCATTGAAGATACAGATGCTATAGCAAAGTATGATGAAGAAATCAGATGGTGCCTGGCTATCAGAAAAATAGTGTCTGGGGTCTTAAAACAAGCAGCCATCTAAGTGAGTTGACAGCCTTGAAGCATGCCTGCCTATGTGATCCAAGAATTGTACACAATATAATCCAAAACCAGAGATGGGACTGGTATTAAGAGTTTAAATTCTGAGCACCCAGTTTGCAGAAGCCTGTAGATAACAGTTAAGACCCAACTACATTTGCAGGGTCCCCACCTGGATGAAGCCTTTGGTGAATCTGACCCTCTGACCATTTACCAAGGATATGAATACCCTTGCTATCAGACAGAGTGCAGTAGAAAATGGATTAATGCAGATGTAGTTGGTTTAAAATGTAACATATTATCGTTTGATCTCCCTTTTAACCCATTTTAAATTTGTTTTAGTTTTTAATTTTCTGCTTTTTTTTAATTGAGGCTTTTTGTATGCTTTGTCGTCTTTTTATTTTTTTGCTTCTTGTTTGTATTTTGTACGATTTGCTATATATGAAATCCAGGATAGGCAAATCTATAGAGATAGTAACTGGATTAATAATTCCCTGGGAGCATGGCCCTCTACAATATGAATGGAAACAGTGGCTATAATAATGGGCTCGAGCATAGGAACAATTGTGAAGATGGCGCAAGATGGGACAGCATTTCCTTCTGTTGTGTATAAGGTCACCGTGGTCAGAATCATCTCAATGACATCTTACAACAATGACAAGGAGCATAGCAGTGGAGGATGGGCAGGGGTGGGAGTGGGGAATGGGGCCTAACTGAGTTCGAGAAGAAAATGTTCTGAAATTGATTGTGGTAATAATTTCACAACTCTTCTTAATATGATTAAGCAATTAAATTGAATGATATGTGACATATATGGCAATAAAATTATTTCTTAACTTGAACAAAGAAACAAAGATCCTATCATAGAATTTTGCGAGACCAATGACACCTTCATTGTACATAGTGTCACTATGAGTCGAAACTGTCTCAAAGGCACCGACCGAAGAGCACCATGGACAAAATATTGAAGGATGCGGGAAGTATCAAAAGTCAAGGGAATACAAAGAGCCACTATACCAAAATGAATTGGTCTATATTCAGTCATTTCAGGAAGTAGTTTATGATCAAGAACTAATGGCCAAGCTGTGATGAAGATGTTTCCAGTTGACTATATGATAGAAATAACTCCTATAACTGCACTTTGTTATCATGCCACCAAAATAGATTAGACCAGTGATTCTCTAGCTTCCTCATGCCGCGACCCTTTCATACAGTTCCTCATGTGGCAGTGACCCTCCAATCATAACATTATTTTCATTGCTACTTCATCAGTGTCATTTTGCTACTGTGATGAATCAGGTGACCCCTGTCAAAGGGTCATTTGAACTCTCAAAGGGGTTGCGACCCACAGGTTGAGAACCGCTGGATTAGCCTTTCTGTTATATGATGGATTTAGTTAGCATAAGAGTAATCTCTGATCTCCTCACAGAGGAGATTTGTGTGGCAAATTAAGTGGGTGTTCTTTGTAGACTTAATCGCATACACGCGAGGATTTAATTTGCTCTCCTTGGGAAGGATCTGAAATAGCATGGTGGGTAGGCAGAATGATGACCAAACCCCAGATGCCCCAAACTGACACAGAGCATGCCACCAAAGAAAGCAGTTACTGTGGGGTAAAAAGAACAAGAAGAAAGTAGGGGGGAGTGGCGGGGAGCTGAAGATATTCTTCCTTCATGGTCATTTAAACATAAAACATTTGTTTATGTCGGTCTTCTTGAGTAGTGTTTTTATCCTTAAAACTAGACTTGTGGTCAGGGTTATTGGTTTGTCACCCAGCTATGGGAGCAAGGGGGAGGGATCAAATCTATGAGTGTTTATTTTAATTGTGTGAGGATAAAGCAATTTGTGTCATAAACAGTTTTAGTTCCGCTTAAGCTGCTGTTTGAAAATATGTAGCCTAAGTGTAGAGATTTGGTAGAGTTTTCTGGAATCACATTTCATTTCACGTTCTCTCATTCTCTATCTGGTAGTCGAATAACTCTTGGCAGGCTTGAGCTCTTCATCCCTCTTCCCTGGAAACCCCATTCGAAGCATAGCCCCTGTGGTAATTGGCAAAAAGCCTCAATTTAATGAGGCTTCCTGACGATTCCATAAAATCTGCCCCCATCAAAGTGTGTGCTGCCCAATAGGAACTACACCACAAAGAATGATACTTTGACTTTCATGCCTCTCCTAAAATAATATTGCTAGTGACGTTTTGTGACTATTGGAGGCCTCTAAATAGAGATTAAATGAAAATGCTGGCCAAAAATATTCACGAGTCATGTAAAAAAAGCTCAAAACCAAATGTTCATTCTGCTTTCATGGAAATTTCTCTTAATATTTCCCTGATTGATCCATCTGATATTGTCATAGCTGTGTCCAAGGAAAATCCGTTTATAGAATACACTAACAAACCCACTGCTATATTGTTGATTCTGACCCATAGTGACCCTACAGGACAGTGTAGAACTAGCCCTGTGGGTTTCTTTACAGGAGTATAAAGCCTTTTTTTTTCTCCTGAAGAGCGCCTAGTGGCTTTGAACCGCTGACCTTGCAGCAAGCACCCCAACATGTAACCATGATGCCACAAGAGCTCATAGCAACCCTAAATCGTGTTTCTAGGGCTGCAATTTGTACAGGGGCAGGGAGCCACCTCTTTCTCCTGTGGAATTCCTTCATTCCTTTGTCTATTCGTAAAACATTCACTGAGAACTTAGGATGGAACGCTCGGAGAGGTGCTTGAGGAGTGCAAAGATGAATGAGACATGGACTATTGATCACACCACATACAGACAGTCTGCTAATGCCTTTTTGGATCTGGATTCTATCACCTAGTGTATTATCAGGGTCCCTAGGGACACAATGGTTATGGACTCCGCTGCTAACCCAAAGGTTTATGGTTCGAGTGTGACGCCTTCTCCCAGCCTCCCCCGAAGAAAGCCACGCCCTTTAAAAGAGTGACTGTTCATTGAAGGAAAAGAAATCATCAGATCTTCCAGGATTGACTGGACTCTGCCTCAGAACGGACACGAAGGGCAGGAGACCCAACATGCCACTGGACTCACCAGTCAGATCAGAGTAGGAACATATGAGAGTCAAATTATTTATTTGTATTTTTTCATGATTGAAGGGTTTATTGAGGAAGCTAGCAAGTTGTAGTGCCTATGAGAAATGCTCAGGTTAGCTCTTTACCAGGACATGTTACAAAGTCTCAGGTCTGCTAATAAATGCCCCAACGGGCATACCACTCTGCTGTAAGCTTCAGCCCAGAGGTATTCTGCTCAAACTCCTTGAGTCAGTAAGCTCAGCTCCCTGGATGAAGTGCCCAGAGGCATCCCATTCTGCAAAGCAGCCTCCAGCACAAAAACACTCCTCTTACCTTGCTTCCTGGATCAGGAAGTCCATTACTCTTGTTCATGCTCTGGCTCCAGGTTCTGCTGCTGCTCCTCTGGTGGCCTAGCTGTCTTTTGGATCCAGGAGGTTCATTATCCAAGGATCTCCGATCCAGAGGACAAGCTCCCCTCCTGGCTCTTACTGGTAATGAGGTCCCTTCTCCTGCTTTTCAGAAGGTTCATGTTATACACAGCAAGATGTTACTCTACGGAATCCTGCTCCCAATTACTCACAGGTAAATCCTATCTCCCCTCCTCCCTTCTTACCAGCCCCATGCAGGAAAGGTCTCATTCAGTGGAAGTTAGAGACTTGGCTAGAAAAGCCACATTAAAGCACTCACTGGCCCTGAAATAGGACATGTTTTTCCCAGTGAAATTCCAGTAGGACAACCTTTCTTACCCTTGAAGGATGATAGTCAAATTATTAATGGAGACTTATAAGTGGGTCTAGTCCAGTGGTTCTCAACCGTCCTAAGGCCCCAAACGTTTAATACAGTTCCTCATGTTGCAGTAACCCCCAACTATAAAATTATTTTTGTTGCTACCTCATAACTGTCATTTTGCTACTGTTACGAATTGGGCGACCCCAGTGAAAGGGTCGTTCAACCCCCAAAGCGGTCGCAACTCACAGGTTGAGACCAGCAGGTCTAATGAGTCCTTGAGCCAGTCCTGTAGTGATTTTCCTAGTTCCAGAATGCTTTAGCAATTGACAGAACCCCCACATTGAATTGCTGACATTAGAACTGCCCCTACTTAGGAAAATAATAAACCACTTTTCCTGAGGGATTGCAGAAATTAGTGCCACCATCAAGGACTTCAAGGCTACAGGGAAAATGATTCTCACCATTCAACTTGCCGATCTGGCCTGTGGAAAACCAGATGGATATGGGAGACTGACAGTTGGTGTTAGGTGCCATGAAGTCAGTGACCCTCTGCACCACAGAACGAAACCCTGCCCAGTCCTGCACCAGCCTCACAATGGTTCCTATGCCCAAGCCCATTAATGCAACCACTGTGTTAATCCATCTCCTCTAGGACCTTCCTCTTGTTTGCTGCCCAAGCATGACATCCTTCACCAAGCATGACATCCTTCTCCAGGGCCTGGTCTCTCCTGATAATGTGTCCAAAGTATGTAAGATGAAGTCTTGCCATCTTTGCCTCTAAGGAGCACTCTGACCACACGTCTTCCTTTTAATAGTTCATGGGACTTTCAATATTCTCCTCCAGCACCACAATTCAAATACATTGATTCTTCTAGAGTCTTCCTAAGATGTTCTCAAAATCAGGTTAATACACTCAAGGTCGAATCTTGGTTTCTGTGGACTTGTTTTAATTTTCTTCAGCTTTATCCTATACATATGAGCAATTGATGGTCTATTCCACAGTAGTTCCCTGGACTATCATACTTAACCAGATAATGACCCAATTGCTGCTGTATTCCATGTGTGGTTTCATTGCTGGAGCAAACGAATATATCTCCTGGTACCTGGTATTCAAATATTGATCTGGTTTTTTCCCCTCAGTTCTAGTTTTTAAGAATCACAAGAAGCAATAACATCTTTTTAAAATTTGTTTTATTAGGGACTCCTCCGACTCTTATCACAGTCCATGTATACATCAATTGTGTAAAGCATACTTGTACATTCATTGCCCTCGTCATTCTCAAAAGAAGCAATAACATCTTAATTAATAGTAAATTCTTGAATTTGGCACAAATTTTGGTTTTCATGATGAAAGAAATATAGATCTCCTACCACCAAGAAAGTAGAGCTCGGGCATTCCCCATGGCTCCTGTCTGACCAGGTGGAAGACCTGGAATGCTTGGAGGACATTTCCGGGAAACAGATGGAATCACTCCTCAAGGCGAGCATCCTTGGCCTCACTGCGGCCATCCCTGTGGCCCCTCCTGACTGTCACCACCTCTCATCGCCTGATTAATCCTTGGGTAACTGTGTGTTGTGTAAATACAGTTTTTATTTCAGGTGGGGGGTGTGTGAGAAAAGAAAATAGAGCTAGGGGAGCAGCATGTACTCTGGACTTGGAGTCCCCGTGCTGGGAAACTCTTAGACCTAGAAGATTGATGACAAGAACCTTTCCTCCGGAGCTGTGAGAGAAAGAAGATAAACTCTTCTCAGGGCGCCCTGAATTTGGACGTTCAGCCTTCTAGACTGTGCAGACATACGTTTCTGCTTGTTAGGGCATGTCTGTGACAGCAGCACTACACAATGAGGACAGAGACCAAAGATGACACTAACAGTTTTAGGGGATTTTCATCAGGGATGTAACTTTATGGCATAGATCTTCCTCTCTATATAAAAGGAAAGCAAAGAGGGGCAATGAGGGAAAGAGCAGGAAATTTCTGGCAAGATTCCCACAACTCACATAAGTGGAAAGAGAGCTGAGGGAGTTGAGGCAGTAAGATACTAAAACGATGTTACTCTCTCTGTAGAGTGAGTAAGGCATAGTTATGCATAGATGATAGTTATGCAAATATTCTGCAAACTGTCCAGATGTTCTCCACATGTGAAGGCCTTCATTTTTGCCTTTTCAACAGGTTTATTAGCACTTCATCCACATGTCACTTGATTCAATCATACAATTAAATCATATCAAGAAGAGTTGTACAATTATCACCACAGTCAATTCTAGAACATTTTCTTCTTCCTTGTACTCATTGTTAGTCATGGAATTATTTTTATTCTAATTGTGACAAAAATAATATACACCACAAAACATTCTCCATCCACAACTTCTATATGTATAATTCAACACCCTTGATTATCCTCTTCATTTGTATAATCATTATTGATATCCTTTTCCAAATTATTCTACCACCATTAACATAATCTCAATACCCCTTAAACAACAATTCTTTCTCCTTCACTCATGGTAACCACTGCTCATTTTGTTTCTTTTTTCTTTTTTTCTTTCTTTTTTGATATTTTCCTTAATTGAAGGGGTTTTAAACAGCATTGAATAGGTGATCAAACCCTACTGAAGTAGAACATTAAGGACACAGAATCCAAGACAGGCTACCTGGGTTCAAATCTTAGCCCTGTCCTAGAGTAAGCTAATTAACCTCTCTTTACCTCAATGTCCTTACCTGTAAAATGTGAGTAATGCATGCACTCATCTCATGAGAATGTTATAGGAATTATATGAGATGAAATATGTATAATGAAAATGCACATACATAATAAACACTCATCTGATAATATGCATTATCATTGTTGTTGTCATAATTTGAGATGTGGACATGTCTATAGACAACCTTGGGAGACTTTCTCCCCTCTTAAGACTGGGGCATCAACTATTGATAATGGCATGGGAAGTGGTAATGATATCACTAGCTTCTTTTTTTAATTAAAAGATCATTTTTATTGGGGGTTCCTACAACTCTTATAACAATTCATACATCAAATGTATCAAGCATATTCGTACATATGTTGCCATCATTGTTTTCTAGACATTTACTTTCTTTTGAGCCCTTGGTATCAGCTCCTCTTTATTCCCTCCCTTTCGCACCCTCGTGACCTCTTGATAAATTATAAATGATTATTATGTTCATATCTTACACAGACCACTGTCTCCCTTCCCCCACGGTTTCTGTTGTTCCTCCCCCTGGAGAGGGTGTGTGTGGTTATGTGTCACTCATTGCGATTGGTTCCCCCTTCCTTTCCTCCTCTCTTCACCTTACCCCTACCGTCCTGGTATTGCTACTCCCATTCCTGTTCCTGGATTCCATGTGTGTGAGCTCTTATCTCCTATCTGTACTTGTGAACATGCTCTGGTCTATTCCGAAGTGAGAGGCAGCACCGGGTCATAATAGTGGGGGGTGAGGAAGCCTCAAGGAACCAGAGGGATGTTATGTGTTTCATGGTGCTATACTGTGCACTAGTTGACTCCTCCCCTCCTTGTGACCCTTTTGTGAAGGGATGTCCCATTGTCTACAGATGGGTTTTGGGTCTCTGCTCTCACTTCCCTTGTTCTCAACAATGTGGCTTTGTTTGTTTGCGGTCTTCTGATGCCTGTTACCCTAACCCGATGACCTCTCATGATCACACAGGTTGGTGTGCTTCGTCCATGTGGGCTTGTTGCTTCTCTGCTAGAAGGCCACTTGTTTACCTTCAAGCCTTTAAGACCCCAGACACTATATCTTTTAATAGCCAGCGCCATCTGCTTCCTGCACTACATTTGCTTATGCACCCATTTTGTCTTCAGCGATTGTGCCAGGAAGGTAAGCATCACAGAATGCCAGTTTGTTAGAACAAAGTATTCTTGCATTGAGGGAGGGTATAAGCAGAGGCCTGACATCCATCCACTACCTCAGTATATTGCCATATAACTATATGTGCATGGGCCAATACTCTATTTTTATCAACTAATGTAACATATGAACACACCTATGCTTATACCTCTTTCCATAGCTTTGCTTCCTAGACCGTTCCTCTGTTTCCTTTTACCTTCCTCCTGCCCCACCATCAGGCTCGCCCTACTTCTGCCTCTTAGTACTTCTTCTCAGCTAGATTGCTGTTGCTCCAACACCCCCAGGATCGCTATGTCCTCCTTGGTGTTGATTTTAATTCCCTAGTTATTCTCTTGTCTATGGCGTTGTTTGCTCACTGCTCCCTTCCCGCTTCTCCTTCTCCTCCCAAGTCCCTGGGGACTATTGGTCCCATTGCTTTCTCCTGGAGCTTGATTCCCATGCCTTTCTTATTTAAGTAGGCAAACCAACAATAACAGAGATCAAAGAAAAAGAAATCAAAAGATTGAAAATGACAATAAAATACATAATTCCAGGTCTGTCTGCTGACCTTTATGACTATCTCCCCACTAGTCCTGGGGGAATTCTGGGAGCTGCCCCTCCTAGCCTGAAGTCTATTTGGGGGGTTCCTCAGGGGCTGTGTGGCTGTGCTTTGCACCCATTTATTAGCTTCTTCATGTATGTCCCTTCTTCATGGCTAGATGCTTCCATTTCTATTATGTTACATAGACTCTACACCGACTTTGAGGGAGCCAGAGGCAGGACCCATATCCCTATTTTAAAAATTAGCAAACTGAAACTCAGAGAACGGAAGGATTTAGTCACAGCAGGACTTCTCATGAGGGTGGAGGAAGCACTGCCTTTCAGGGCTATGGATTCTGAGGCAATAAATCTTGCTGACATCCTGAGGAACTATAATACAAATATGTCTCCATGTCAAAACCTAACTATCTAACATCGGTGTTCATTAATAGGGTTGAATATTTTGAGAGCAAGAAAGTACCTCCCCCTTTCCCCAAGACATCAGCTCATTCACTTATATTTTTATAGCAAAAAATGAAGAAGATTTACAAATCACATATACCTTCCACAGATGCCATCTAAATTTGTAGAAACATAATTACTCACTAATGAGCATGGGTATTTATGTTAGGCTAAGTTGATTAGAGAAACAAATTCAGTGACACCCATATAAGAAAGCGCTTTAATGAGAGGAATTACTAAGAGGCGGAAGGGCAAGCATGATGGTGGGCAGGAGGAAGGAAAAAGGGAACAGAGGAAAGATCTAGGAAGCAAATCTATGGGTAGATGTTTAAGCATAGGTATGTACATATGGAAATACATTAATTCATTAAAATAGAGGTATTGGCCTATGTACCGTATATACTCATGTATAAGCCGAGTTTTTGAGCACATTTTTAATGCAGTTTTTGTGGTAAAATTAGGTGCCTTGGCTGATATTCGGGTCGGATTATACTAGAGTGTATACAGTACATATACTTATATGGCAATACACTGACATAGTAGATTAACTTCGGGCCTCTGCTCATGTCCTCCCTCGATGCAAGAACACTTTGTTCTAACAACCTGGCATTCTGTGATGCCCACCCTTCCAGCACAATTGCTGAAGACAAAGCGGGTGCATAAGCAAATGTGGCGAAGAAAGCTGATGGTGCCCGTCTTAAAGGCTTGAAGGTAATCAAGTGGCCATCAAGCTCAGAAGCAACAAAGCCCACATGGGAGAAGCACGCCAGCCTATGCAACCACGAGGTGTCGAAGGGATCAGGTATAAGGCATCATCAGAACAAAAAATCTTGCCAAAGTGAATGATGGGGGGAGTGCAGAGTGGAGATCCAAAGCCCATGAGTAGGCCACTGGAGATCCCCTTGCAGAGGGGTCTCAGGGAGGAGATGAGCCAGTCAGGGGGCGATGTAGCAACGATGAGAAATACAACTTTCCTCTAATTCCTAAATGTTTCCTCCCCGCTCCCACTACCATGGCTCGAATTCGACCTTGCAAGTCTGGCTAGACCAGAGGATGTACACTGATACAGATAGAAACTGAAAATATAGGGAATCCAGGGCAGATGATCCCTACAGGACCAGTGGTGTGAATGGCAAAACAGGGAGGGTAAAGGGAGAGTGGGTAGGAAAGAGGTAACCGATTACAAGGAACTATATGTGACCTCCTCCCTGGGGGACGGACAACCGAAAAGTAGGTGAAGGGAGACGTCGGACAGGGCAAGATATGACAAAATACCAATTTATAAACTATCAAGGGCTCATGAAGGCGAGGGGAGTGGGGAGGGAGGGGAAAAATGAGGACCTAATGTCGGGGGTTTAAGTGGAGAGAAAATGTTTTGAGAATGATGTACAAATGCGCTTTACACAATTGATGTGTGTATGGATTGCGATAACAGTTGTATGAGTCCCTAATAAAATGTTTTATATAAGTAAACCAAAAAAAAAAAAAGAGAGATCAAGTTTACTGGCCTTATAGAAACTGATGAAACCCTTAGACACCACTCAGGCCTGGACCTGAACTTCCCCGCACAGCTCAACTTTCTGTCAAGCCACAGACAAACCTACAAGGTGAACAATAGCACCAGGGAGGAAGCAATAGGAACAAAGGAAGAAGGGAAATAGGAAACATGAAGAGGAAGTGGGAAGAGTGTTGTTATATTGTGAGTATTGCAATCAACGCCATGGATCAGACTGTATACTAATTATTCAACAGAAGACCAATTTGCTCTATAAACTGTCACCTAATCACAATAAGAAGAAAAAATAGGGATGTTTATTTAAAAGAAGGAAAAAAAAGTAGTGAGTTTCAGTTATTGAAAATAATATGAATGCATATGTCATAAAGTTAAATTCAAAAAAACCACAAGTTCTTTAGCTCTTGTTAATTTTGATATCGTTTTAATGTGATAAACTAACAAAGATATTGTTTTGGCAAACACGTACATGTGATCAAACTTCAGTGAGTAGGAGATATGGTGATGAGATGGGGTGGACCACATAGATAGAAATATGTTCTTGGTAGTCCATAACTAGTTCTAGGATTGGGTTATGTGTTCAATTCATGGGTGTTTATTATATATTCATAAATAAACAAATAAAGCCCTGCATAGTCTTCAAATGATGAAACACCATGGACTAAAACCAATGACCATCATGATCAATAGAAATCAGTATATCTGAGGTCCAGCACAAAAAAGAAAGATCAACATTTCCAAGTACTGATTTGTGATTTATAACCAAAATACAATGAGGATATAGTTATTTTTTAAGTGTTCATATTTCCAGTAACACAACCCTCTATGAATAATTTCAAACAAGATCAACTTTCTGCAGTTCAAACTTGTTGACAGTGTTCCAAGAAGTAATCACATTTCTGCCTAGAAGAGATAGGT
This sequence comes from Echinops telfairi, assembly GCF_000313985.2. Classification (NCBI taxonomy): domain Eukaryota; kingdom Metazoa; phylum Chordata; class Mammalia; order Afrosoricida; family Tenrecidae; genus Echinops; species Echinops telfairi. The sequence goes on from NW_022111376.1 coordinate 4,854,534, forward strand.
TGATGGATAACAACTCTGACAAATGTGCTGAGGACACTGTCCCATGGCAACCTAGGTAACGGCTTGACATTGCATTAAAAGATTGAAATGCATGTTTTCTTTTTCTTTCACTATGCAGAACACACGGAGGATGGAAGGGATGGAGAGATAAATTAGATAAACAAATACACAGTTTAATCTATTAGAGTAATGCTTCATTTATTCACCATTGCTGAAAATGATGTATTCTTTTGATGTGAACTTTTCATATAACTTAATGTAACCCAAGTTTAAACCCAAGCACTCTTTAAAAACCACTTCAGTCATTATTGATGACATTCTGAAATATGGCTTACAAACTTGCCTATTGATTAAAGAAAATACTATTTGAAACCTGACTTTATTCAATGCTCCAAGTCAATAAAATGAGGGCATTGGGCAGTAATACAGGATTGTTGTCAGGTCCAACAAGGAGCTGTGGTGACGTAGAAGATTCTATGCTTGGATGTTAACCCTCAGAGCAGCAGTTTGAAATCAGCAGCTATTCTACCGGAGATAGATGAAGTTTCCTACTCCCGTAAAGAGTTAAGTCTTGGAAACCCATAGGGGTGGTTCGACCCTGTCCTGGAGGGTCATTATGAATAGGAATTGACAGTGTCAGCTTTGTGTAGATTTTCTGTCTTTTCCTCCTAATCGGTTCGTGACCCCTCCCAGTACCTGGAATGCTTGTCTCTTCAAGCCTCGCCCTCCATCCTCATGCTGCTATTTCTAATGCAGGCGGAAAAACAAAGGAACAAATTTGTTCAGTAATTTACTCATTCATAAAGTGTTTTTTGAATATATGACATGTGCCAAGCGGAGACCAACGAAGAGAATAAGACACTAATCTATTCTCAAGGTAGTTCTGATCCAGTGGTGGAAAAGAGCTGTGTACTAAGCACTTTATCTTCACCCTTACAGCCAGAGCGTATGGGCTATGGGCATTCCGTGGAGGGATAAATCATTTACAGATAAGGTACTAGAGAAGATTTCTCCGAGGAGGTGGCATTTGAGCTAGATATCCAAAAATAGTAGGTTTAGAAGTAGAAGGATGACAAGAAGGGCATTTCAGACAGAAAGAGTGATGTCAGCAAAACCACAAGACTGAACACCTAAATAAATACATGATTAAATAATGAAATGAAAGCATGGAGGCAATAAATCTCATGGTGTATTGAGGACTTTGTTTTAGGTAGCATAAGCAGAAAGAAAAAATCCAGTGACATTAAGTCAACTCTGAATCAGAGCACCCTTATAGGGCAGAATAGAACTGCCCCTTTGAGTTTCAGAGGTAGTAAATTGTCACAGAAGCAAAAAGTCTACTCTTGCTCTCATGGAGGAGATGCTGGGTTCAAACTGCCAAGCTTGCAGTTAAGAGCCCAATGCTACACCACCAATAATATTGGAAAGGCATTTTGGCAGCCCTTTAATGGTTGTTGTTGTTGTATGCTGAAGAATTAAGATCTTTGTTTCCCTAGAAAGTAGAGATTCACTGAAAATTTTGAGCAAGGACTTTGCAATAAAAATCATGACTTTAGGTCAATGGCAATGAAATCTGAACTGTGGCCATGTCACCAAGAATGGAGGGGAAATGGTGGATATGGATAGGTTTGAGAGATAGTAAAACCAAACCCACTGTCATTGAGTCAATTCCAACTCATAGTGATCTAGTAGGGCGGAATAGAGTTGTCCCAATGGGTTTTGAAGGCTACAATTGTTACAGAAGCAGGCTGCCTAATCATTCCCCTGTGGAGTACCTTGTAGGCTCAAACTGCCAACCTTTCCTTTAGCAACCGAACACTTCATTGACTGCATCACCAGAGCTTCTTGGAGGAGCGATTATTGAAGTGGGATTAACAGGAGGTGTACATCAATTGAGTATAGGGAACAAGGTATACAAAGTAGTCACGGATAGCATTGACCTTGAGGCTTCTAACTGATTTGACATCTAGAACAACAATGAGAGTGAGTTCAGTTTTTTGGTTTGGTCAGGAAGCATTCAGGTGGATGTGAGAGGGGTTATAGAGAGGAGATTAATGAGTTTCCATTCCAGTACAGTTAGTTTAACAATTTGAGGCGGACCTTTGGGTGACATTTGCTACCCAGTAAGCAGTTGGAGCTCCTTACAGATACTGAGGATACTACAAATATTTGAGTGACCATACCTACCTACCTGGTGCCAATCAAGTTGATTCCAACTCATAACAATTTTTTAAGACTTAGTAGAGTTGCCCCATAAGGTTTCCAAGTCTGTCAATCTTTATGGGGCCATACTCCTATATCGTTGTTCCGCTGAGCAACTGGTGTATTTGAACCACCAGTCTGTTGCTTAGTAGTAGAGTGCTTTCAACTACTGTGCCACCAGGGATCCTTTATCCAAGGCGCACAAGGAGAAAGAATTGTGGAGATACTGGCAGTGACAGTGATGGTAATAGAGTGAGTAAAGACAGTGACATTAGTGACAAGACAGTAAAATCACCATTTCCATTTATTCATACATGCATACATTCATGCAACATTGATATGACAAAGATTCTATTACACCCCACAATTCTAGTTATTAGGGAATAGCAATGAACAACACAATCAAGATCTCTGTTGGTATGGAGCTGCCATTTAAGTGGGGGAAGACAACCCATAATGACATAAAAATAAACAAACAAAGTCATTGCAGATAGATGTAAGTGCTGTGTAGAACGCAAAAACAAGGTGATGTAACTGGAAGAAACTGGGTGGCCAAGGGAGGCCTCTCTGAAATAATAACATTTGAGCTGAGACTTGAGTGGCAAGAACATGTCGGTTAGGCAAAGATTAGAGGAAAGGGAATTCTAGTCAGAAGGTAACCTAAACTTGGCATGTTTTAGGACCAGCAAGACCAAGTGTGATAAGAGCATCAGGAGGGCGTAGGATGCCTGGTGGGGCTTGATCAAGTACAATGTAGCCAAGAGGAATTACTGAAAGCTGAATGAAGGTCGAACATGATAGTAGGACAGAGGAAATTAAAAGGAGATAGAGGAAAGAACTAGGAGGCAACGGACATTTATAGAGGTCTAAATACAGGCATGTACTTTAAAAAAAATAAATACAGGCATGTACATATGGAAATATGTTTTATATAATGCTAGGAAAATAGATCTATGTACATATATTTACATGTTAAGTATTAAGGTAGCAGATGGACATTGGGCCTCTACTCAAGTGCTCCCTCAATGCAAAAACACTTTGTTCTAATAACCCGGCATTCTGTGATGCTCACCTTCCTGACATGATTGCTGAAGACAAAATGGGTGCATAAGCAAATGTGGTGAATAAAGTTGATGGTACCCGGCTAGAAAAAGATATAGCATCTGGGGTCTTAAAGGCTTGAAGTTAAACAAGCTCAGAAGCAACAAAGCCCACATGGAAGAAGCATACCAGCCTGTGTGATCATGAGGTGTCCATGGGATCAGGGATCAAGCATCAAAGACCCAAAACAAAAAATTGTATTGATGTGAATGAAGAGGAGTGTGGAGTGGAGATCCAAAGCCCATCTGTAGATAATTGGACATCCCCTCACAGAAGCCTCACAAGGAAGAGACGAGCCAGTCAGGGTACAGTATAGCACCAATGAAACATACAACTTTCCTCTAGCCTTTTAATGCTTTCCCCCCTACGCCCACTATCATGACCGCAATTCTACCTTACAAATCTGGCTACAACAGAGCATGTACATGGGTACATATAAGAGCTGGAAATGCAGGGAATCCAGGGCGGATGAGCCCCTCAGGACCAACAATGAGAGTAGCCATACCAGGATGGTAAGGGAAAGATTGGGGGAGAAAGGGGGAACCGAGCACAATGATAGACATAGAACCCCCTCCTGGGTGATGGACAACCAAAAAGTGGGTGAAGGGAGGCAGCAATAGGGGTAAGACATGAAAAAATAATAATTTATGAATTATCAAGGGTTCATTAGGAAAGGTGGGGGCGTGGGAGGGGAAAAGTGAGCTGATACCAAGGGCTGAAGTAGAAAGAAAATGTTTAGAGAATGATGATGGCAACATATGTACAAATGTGCTTGACACAATAGATGTATGTATGGATTGTAATAAGAGTTGTAAGAACCCCCAGTAAAATGACTCTTTTTTAAAAAAGGCCATCAGGATATAAAGTTGCAAAGAGCTTACAGGCTAGAGTAAAAAGGTTAGAGTTTATTCGGAGCTATGAAAACCCACAAGAAAGTTTTTAAATAGATGATTATGTAATATAAGGTTTTTTGTTTTAAAATTAGTTATAGTGAAATCTTGCCTTCATATATTAAGAGAACAAAAGTGGGAAAAGTCTGAGAGAGTTAGCTGAACTCGGACTGGGCTAACATCAACACTCTTCAGTTGTACTACCTTGATTTTTAACTCTATTTTTCCCCTGATACCGCCAAATAGAGCCAAGGGATGATCAATAATCCAAATTCTTCTTGAATCACTTGACCTTCTGCTAATAAAGGACAAAAGAATCGAAAGCGTATGAGCTCGTCAAGGCTAGTCTCTGTCCTTGGATAAGTAGACATGATCTTATTATTAAGTTGCCAGGAAGGAGGAAACAGGTGTCCTTGTGTGACCATGTCTACCACTGGACTGTGTGCTCAAGCTCCTTAAGATCAGAGACTCTGAAAGCCCATTAGTAGGCCACTGGAGATCCCCTTGCAGAGGGGTCTCGGGGAGGAGATGAGCCAGTCAGGGTGCGATGTAACAATGATGAGAAATACAACCTTCCTCTAGTTCCTAAAGGTTTCCTCCCCGCTCCCACTACCATGACTCGAATTCTATCTTGCAAGACTGGCTAGACCAGAGGAGGTACACTGGTACAGATGGGAACTGAAAATACAGGGAATCCAGGATGGATGAGCCCTACAGGACCAGTGGTGTGAGTGGCAAAACAGGGAGGGTAAAGGGAGAATGGGTAGGAAAGAGGGAACCGATTACATGGAACTGTGTGTGACCTCCTCCCTGGGGGACAGACAACCGAAGGGTGGGTGAAGGGAGAGGTCGGACAGGGCAAGATATGACAAAATACCCATTTATTAACTATCAAGGGCTCATGTGGGAGAGGGGAGCGGGGAGGGAGGGGAAAAATGAGGACCTAATGTCGGGGGTTTAAATGGAGAGAAAATGTTTTGAGAAATGATGTACAAATACGCTTTACACAATTGATGTGTGTATGGATTGGGATAACAGTTGTATGAGCCCCTAATAAAATGTTTAAAAAATTAAAAAAAAAAAAACTAAAAAAAAAAAATAATAAATAAATAAATAAAAATAAAAACCTCAAAAAACAAAAAACAAAACAACAACAAAAAAAAAAGATCAGAGACTCTGACTGGTTTGCCTTTAAATGTCCACTATCTAGCTTAGAGGCTGGCACACAAGAGACACCCAATAAATGCTTGTGAAATGAATACTAGATAAACTATAGATTGAAGAACCTGAAACAGACAGGTATCAGTGACTATGGGCACTCCCTTTACACAGTGTTGAATGGGAATTACCTTCTTAGCCAATGACTACATATCCCAGTTACCTCCTACACCTACATGGGCTCATGTTCTTAGTATTTTTTTCAATGGAATGTGAATGAAAGTGAATTATGTCACTCCCAGGTCAAAATGCTTAGCATTGGGGATGGCATCATCTACATTTTTCTTCCTCTTCCATGGTGGCCTCAGAAGCCAAGCATTTAAGAGATGACAACCAGAAATTCAAGGATCTTAGAATTTCTGAGTCACCACTGAAGCATGCCCACCCTGGAGATTCATTTTACTAGGATTGTTTGCATGGCACTTTGAGTGAGTGGAAAATAACTTTTATCATCTTAAACTATTGAGATGTGAGGGTTAATTTGCTGCTACAATATGACCTGGTCTACACCAAATAACATTCATAGAACTGAACAGCAAAGCTCATGGAGACTCTCAATCATACATAACCCTGGGGAGCAAAAAGATTGTCATTTCTCCAGTTGGGAAACAGAACCTTGGCCCAAATGAAGTCAATTATTTTTGAAGAGCTGTAGAGACCCATGCTCTGTTTTTCTAGCACTGTGTTAGTCTGGGTAGACTAGAGAAACAAATTCAGAGATATTAATATGTGTGCGAGAGAGCTTTATATCAAAGAGCAAGTGAATATCAAGAACACATCCCAGCCCAGTCCAGATCAAGTCCATAAATCCAATATTAGCCCATATGTCTGATAGTAGTCCATAAATTCCTCTTTAGACTCACATCGCACAAGCAATGATGCTGAATGCAGAAATATCACAGGCTGGTAGGTGGAAAGTCTTGTGGAAGCATCTCAGCGCTAGCACAGCTCTCCATGCAGCTCCAGGGCTCTGGCTGCTATCAGTATAGCTTCATGTGGCTTGTCCACAGAATGTGGAACAGAGAGAGTGTGTGTCCCACCTCCAGGGAGGAAGACAGGAGTTCCCATAATCCTCAGGAGAAGGCCACGCCCACAAGGGGGGATCAGGCTGTGACCTAATAGACACGCTTGACTCCACTTCTTCACACAAGTTGACAGGAGATTATGTAACTGCCACAAGCACCCAAGAAACCAGGCCAGAGACTACTGAAATTTCTCTAAGGAGAATGGGAAATGAATCTTTTCACAGTAGGAATAAGTGTGTGGTTTATAAATTGCTGCCAAGAAAATGTGTCTGTTGGGTCCTGGTTATAGGCACCATTCGAGATTTGATTTTGGCTTTTTCCTTTACATTCCTATTAATTAAGAGAAATCTGGAGCATTTGCATAGCAGAACATTTGATTCTATTCTTTATAAGCATACATTTTATGTAGCCAAGGGCATATGTGCACTTAACATGAGCTCTATTAAGTTCCAATAACCAAATGAAATTGAATATGCCGCAAATATGTTAGATTGTCATTTTTTTCAGTTGATCGGGTTGCATTCTATAAAGCTACATACAGGAAACCCATTGGTCCTTGGAACTTATTCATTGTTTTGAAGCAATCATACAACTATATCAATGGTTAAATATAAAACAAAAAAATATCATCCCCATAGTCAAGTTTTTTCTTGTCTTCGCTTTGTCGTCTTCGTCTTCTTTTTGTTGTTTTGTTGGATTGGATTTTTGTGTTTGTTTTCGTGGTGCCTCCCATCCCACCCCCAAGAAACATGGGATTTATGAAGGACTTTTCTATACTCTCGTTGGATTTTTTTCATGGCTTTCAGATATAGGGGGGGGGGGAATTGCTCATTGGATTAATATGGTTCTAACACCATGTTAGATAAGACTTGAAATGAGACTTGAAAATGAGGAAGACCTAGAATGAGCTGCATGGACATAGTGTCTGCAGTAATGGACCCAAAGACACTAGCCCTTTGAGGGTGGCACAGTAGCAGGCAGGGTACTGTTCAGTTGCACCACATAGGGTTCCTGTGAGTAAAACCAGTCCAACGGCGCCAAACCACAAAAGAGCCCTTTGTTCAGTTCAAAGGCCTGCCTATTGCTCTATATACAGGTTCTGCGTGAGCACATTTTTTTAATATGAAACTTAATATCTCTGACCAACATCATAATCATTGATGGAGGAAGTGGTGGTGACCCATTTGACCTATGGGAGGGCCTCAAACAATTGACTGAGCGCAGGGGCACATTCGTGAGGAATAAATGAGTGTTTCTCTGCTACAAAGGTACTACTAAGTCTATCATCCACTCAGGCCCACTTGATACCCTGGCCCTTGGGGATGTGGACAAAACAGAAAGAGAGTTAGCTGAGCCATCTCACAGGCAGAAGGAGCATGCAGAAAGATGTCACACACCTTCCTGAGGACAGAGGCCGAGACCCTTATTTTCGTGCCTATGTTCCTGTCTTTCCAGAAATATCTCATCTCATCTGATTCAGTCTGGTCTACTTTACTCTTATATCACTTAATAATTGTTTCCTGCATAGGATAATCGAACAAGAGTCCTAAATGTCCACTCTGCACAAGGGCGTGGCTAAGTGTGTCCTTCAAGGGATATGGACAGAGCTTGGGGTCCAGGGACCAGGCTGCCTTCAAGCTGCTCCCAATCTATGCGAGAAGAAGAAATATATAAAACCAACTACAAAGCCATTGGAGACAGGGCAGGATGTCACGGGTCCATCGGAAGGCAAACTTATTCAAGATAGATACTCAGGAAAAGTCTCACAGAAGAGAGGTGTTAGATCAGAGGAGGGGTTTATCAGACAGACAAGAGGTAGCAGTGGCAATTAAACAAGAGAGAGAGTACTAAGAAGACTTCAAGAATGGAAAGACATTGGCAGGTAAGAGGATTCGAAATTGTCCAGGAAGGCCAAAAAGAGACAATGAAAGATGAAGAAGGGAGCACACTGTGGAGTACCTTATACTCCAGCATCAGGATGGTGAGCTTTATTCAGTAGGCAGTGGAAAAACAGCGAAAGATGTTAAGTAGGTGGGGGGATCTTTTTCAGAACCATACACCTTATAAACAAGTAAAGGAGATCCAAGCGTAATTCAACACGATTGCCTTTGAAGGCTGATACTTAACCCCATTCCTTCTTATCATGTCCTTTCAATCTTGCTTCAGTCTGGCTTCTGACTCTAGGTGGAATCTTCTACGTATGATCTCCTGGTATTCGCAAATGATCTTCTTGGTTTCAGATTCTCAGCTTTCTCATAAGCTCCGTGTTTTGGACTTGCCTCTCTAGTTCAGTATGGGGATCTTGGACAATTCAAAATAGGCCCATTGACCCAACCACAACAACTACCGCCACCACACGCACACACAAACACACACTGGCTCCACTTGGAGATTTCAGGATACAAGACGGTCAAGGTGCTATTGTCATGTGCTGTCGGGACAATTCTGACTCATAGCAACCCTACGTACAACAGAAAGAAACAGTGCCAGGTCTTGGGCCATCCTCACCATGGGTGGTTATATTTGAGCCTATTGTTGCAGTCACTGTATCAGTCATGTCCTTGACCGTCTTCTTTTTTGCTGGCCATGGTCGTAACCAAGCATGATGTCCTTCTCTAGTAACTGGTCTCACCTGATAACATAGCCAAAGAACATGTGGGAAAGTCACACCATCCTTGCCTCTAAGGAGGATTCTGGTTGCACTTTGTCCAAGGCAGGTTCATTTGTTCTTCTGGAAGTCCATGGTACTTTCATTATTCTTTGCCAAAACCATAATTTTTAGGCATCAGTTCTTCCATATTCATTGTCTAGTTTTCATATACATATGAGGTGACTGAAAATACCTTGCCGTGGGTCAGGTATACTTTAGTCCTCAGGGACGTCTTTGCTCTTTAATACTTTAAAGAGGTCTTGTGCAGCAGACTTGCCTAATGCAATACATCATTCGATTTCTTGACTGCTGCTTCCATGAACATTGATTGTGGATCCAAGTAAAATGAAATCCTTGACAGTGTTTATCTTTTCTCCATTTAGAAGGTCAAGATAGTAAACCTGAAATATGACTTCCTAGAGTTTGTGCGTAGATGAAGGGGACCTTTTTGACAACTACGTAATGCCAAAATGATGTACCATGGTTCCAGGTAATGAATTTAGAACACCTCTAGGTAACTCTGAAGGTAGTAGTCACACATTAGGAACAGAGGGGTCAGGAACACGCCACCAGGACTCTTCAGAGCCAGGGTCAGTAACCTGGACCTTGGACTTTCTGCTCGAGGTGATAGAGGGGAGGCTCGGCACTCCGGGGAGCCGCACAAACAGAACTTTGGTCTGATGGGAGCATTCACCTCATCAGGGGAGAAGGAGGAGGTTGTATGAGGTGTGGGAGACCAGCAAGGACAGTGGGGGCAAGAGTCCCAGGGAGCAGTGAAGAATGGGGGTGTGGTCTGGCATGCTCTTGTATGAACACATTCCTTCTGCATGCATGCCGGAAGCCCAGGCCAGGAAGGAAGCAAAGGAGCTGCTCTTTCCCATGTGGCATGTGGATTTTTGTGGATGATTTGCTGGGATTCTTCCGAAAGCGAGGGATTACTCAAATGCCTCACGGAAGCCTCTTGGAAGGGATCTGATACTGCAATCTGTTTTCCGAAGTCGACTCTTCCAATGTGTACACGGCAGTGATTTGTTATGGTTTCAAAGACAGGGTCTCCTCAAATTGTAGACTTGGAAGCAGGACATATCTGTGACGAACCGGTCCCTAAAATTAGTCTAGCTCATTCTCCTCATTTTAGAGATGGCTAGACTGGGACTGAACTGGTATTCTCTGCCAATATTCATCATTGCGCAGTATGCTGAAGAGACAGAAAAGCGAATACATTTATTTCTTTGTAACAAACTGCTGGTTGCAAGCAAAAAGGTTTTGTTTCTAGACTTTTTCTTTAAAAAGTCTTTCCAATTTAAAAAAATGGTGTCTTGGGGGAGGGAGGAGCAGGGAGGGAGGGAGAAAATGAGCTGACAACAAGGGCTCAAGTGGAAAGCGGGTGTTGTGAGAATGATGAAGTCAACATATGTACTCATGTGCTGGACACAAATGACATATGTATGGATTGTGATGAGTTGTATGAGCCCCTAATAAAATGATTATTTAATTTAAAAATCACACTCAAAAAAAGAGAAAAAAATGATGTCTTAACATCCACTATAGTATCTTCTTTCACCTTATTTTAAAATATCTTAACAGTTCTATTGAGACATAATCCTTACATCATACAATTCAATATTTCAATCACATCAAGAAGATTTGTACAATCATTACCACAATAAATTCTAGAACATTTTCTTCAATCTTTTACTCATCAATTTAACCTCCCCATTTCTCCCCAACCTCTCGGGCCACACTCCCAAGAAACCATTCATCCAGTTATTGTCTCTATAGATTTCCCTATCATGGATTTCATAGACAGAAAAACAGACAAACAACGAACAACGATGACGACAGCAACAGCAATAAAGACTACCAGAGTTTCCATTGTGAGCACCTCGCTTGCCGAAGGCTAAGGTGACAGTAGAAGCCTTAAGTCCATTTGCAGGCGCCCATACCGATGAAGCCTCCAGTGAGTTCCCTCGGAGCATAGCCACGGGACGGGAAGGCCCTTGTTATCAGACAGAGAGTTTCTACAGTGGATTGGAGTAGATATTAGTTAGGTTAAAATGTAATATCTTATTTCATTTCCCCTGTGACCCATTGAAAAGATGCTTCCGTTTTTTTAAAAAAAGTGTGGACTAAGCCTTGAGGGAATCCCCTCTGACCATAGACCAGGGATGTGACTCGCCTTGTTATCATGCAGAGGACATTGAAAAGTGGATTGTTGCAGGTATAGTTAGGTTAAGATTTAACACCTAGATTTAACACTTTTGTTTGTTTAAACCAGTGGTTCTCAACCTTCCTAATGCCACGACCCTTTCATACAGTTCCTCATGTTGTGGTGACCCCCCCCCAACCATAAAATTATTTTCGTTGCTACTCCATAACTGTAATTTTGCTACTGTTATAAATCAGGCGACCCCTGTGAAAGGGTCGTTCGTCCCCAAAGGGGTCGCGACCCACTGGTTGAGAACCGCTGTTTTAAACAAACAAAAGCTTTTGTTTGTTCTATTACTGTCTAGCAAATCTCCTACAGCACAACCATACAATCCTCGCCTTATCTTGGCCACTGTCTTAAGCACAGAAAGCGTAGGGAACCATTAGGCTAAAAAGGAAGTCCAGCATTTGTCTCATGGGTCATGTGTTTAGATCTGCACGGTGCTCTGAATACAGTATGGATACTGAAGTGCATTGCTGGTAAGCAAGGAAGCACTTCTGTGGAGACCAGATCCACCTTTCTGAACTTGGATATCTGTCGGATGGGCCTCCTGTAAGTACTTGCAGATGCGTGGGTGCTTTTTCCTCTCTAGAACAAAGCAGCCCCTAGATCAGTTGGTGAAGAATATTGAAATTACTGTGGACAGCCAAAAGGACAGATCAGTCTTTCTTAGAAGATGTACAGCCAGGGATGCTCCTTGGAGGCACAGATGGGGAGACTTCGTCTCATGTGTTTTGGATATACGTCAAGAGAGACCAGTCCCTGCAGAAAGACATCATGCTTGCAAAGTAGAGGAGCATCAAACAAAGATGGGAAGATGGGTGGACACAGTGGCTGCGACCATGGCCTCAAACACAGGATGGCGCAGAACAGGGCGCTGTTTTTTTTCTGTTGTGCACAGGGCTCCATGGTTAGTCACGTTTCTCGATAATTACAGCGAACCAGAGTAACAAATCTATAGGATGGCAGGAAATTATAGAATAAAACTCAAATTTCTCAGAATGGCCAAGCCTGCAGGGCCTATAGAAACAAGGCAACCCCACAGATGATCATCCTGCTAGGCTCTATGATCTGGGAACTCTAGGCACTCTGACAGATCACTTTCCCCCAACTAACAGACAGTTCCATTAAAAAACACGCTTGCTTGAGCGTACCTTGCTCTCTTAAATCATAGACTCTATGAGAACAAATGGTCAACTTTAACCCAAAGACAACGATGAGAACACAAGAAAGGGCAAGTAAGCTATATAAATGGAAACAAAAAATAGAATATAAATAATGAGAAGACCAACACCTTGTGAAAAATGTAATCATTTTCACAGGGCAATTTGTATAAAAAATGTTAAATTGTAACCCAATTGACTGCAAATTTCCACCTAACACACTAAAATAAAATTTAAAAAAGAAAACCAGCAATACTTTAATTCCGAGCCTGAGTTCCTGAGGTCAGATTCTGCACACTCACCCACAGTTAATTAATTATTTTTAAATTACAGTTATGTGTTCATATGCAAAATTGATGTACTAATCCTACTTATTTACAGGACTACGATGTTGAGCAAATGAGAGAATAAGTGGCGAGGATTTAGTAACACATGGGACACATAGTAGATATTCATGACACATCAGCTATTATTGAACTACAAAAAAGATATTGAATATAATTTCCCCAAAATTCCATTTTACTTTAGTTTATTAAAGCTATCTGAGATTTGTGGAAGCATATAGAACACTGTTTCATCTCAATGTTTTTGTTATATTTATGCCACTTAATGGGTACTTATTAAAATGTCTACTTAAATTAGAATATGTATATTATATGCGTGTATATATCTATACATATATTTTTGTGGCACATGTGCCTTCTAACACTTCACTTCAGAGGTTGATACTAAGACTTACAACAAAAAGAATTCTTACTAGGATTCTTATTCAGACATTGACACATAAGGGCTTACTCCAAACAAAGTGTGCTTGAACATGTGTTTGTGATCAGTGAATAGCTGTAGAAAACTTCTTTCAGTAATACACTTGTCAACGTCTTGTCACACACACAGATCAAACCAAACTCACTGCTTTCTGGTCGATGCTGACTCATAGTGGCCCTATAGGACAGACTAGAACTGCCCCTGTGGGTTTCTGAGACTGTAACTGTGTATGGAAGTAGAAAGCCCCATCTTTCTCCCAAATAGCAGCTCTTGGTTTTTCATTGGTGACCTTGCAGATCACAGCCCAAGGCTTAACCACTACACCACTAGGGCTCCCTCTAGTCTTGTTAAGGCACCTTAAGAAAAAGGAAAGGAAAGGAAAGAAAGGTTCAATCAAAACAGGAGAGGTCAGCTTGGGAGGTTGGGGTTATTGTTTTTGATATTCCAAAGGGTTTGTCCTGGTAGTTTTTCTCAAAGGATACAAGAGAACCATGGGGGCTTCTTAGGAAGAAATTTTAAGAAAATTGAAAATTGTACTGGTGCGAAAAAAGCCCAGAAATTTGCACCAGCATATTTTTCTCCCATCATGACAATGTGCCTGCTCATTCTATGAGGGTAGCGAGGGCGGTGTTAAGAGAATGTGGCTGGATGGGGTACATCTATATAGAGTCCCCATATGGCCCCTGAGGCTTCTTTTTCCTGGCTCCACTCAAAGAGCATGACAAAGGAGCACAGTTTGCATCCCTGGAGGATGTCAAAACACGATGTAAATTGAGGAGTGCAGATTTCTTTGTGGGAAGGATTAAAGAGATGGAAACATCTGTCAAGAAGACATGGCTTCCCAATTTGCTGTTTTTGGTTTCATACAGGTGTCCATGGCTTTGGAGCAGCGCTTTCTGACGTAACCGTGCACATTTGAGCAGTAAGGGCTTGAGGAACACAGAGCCTCCCATCCTTACTCTTAGGACCATCGGTTTGGGCCAGGACATATCTTGAAGATGGAGTCTGATGTTTGTTTTGATCAATAGGATATTCTTGGTATTTTCTTCTCAGATATAATGGCCACAGATATGGAGGCAGCAGACAAAACAAAAAGCAAGCTTCACAGAGAGGAGCTTTCATCTGTCAGAAAAAGTCACGACATGTTTGTGTCGTGACAAATGATTCATCAGGAACCCTGAGTCCCAACAATTTCCCCTGTGTTGAGACTACCTCCATTCTGACAAAAGATATAGGACTTGTGACAAACGTGGGAAAAGAGACATGGAATATAAAGATTCCCATTGACAGCAAGTCAATTCTAATTCATAGTGACCCTGTAGGACAGAGGTGCCGTGTAGGGTTCCCTTTCCAAAGCTGTAAATCGTTATGGAAGCAGGCTGCCGCATCCATCTCCCATAAGTGATTGGTGGTTTTGCCAGCTCAGCTTCGGGATGTAGTGGCAGTGCATAAAAATGACATGCAAGCCTATGGTGCCAACAGATAACACACACACACATACAAATTAAAATAAAAATGATATTTAGTATGAATGTAACTTAGCCGCTGCGTTGGTTTTCTATTGCTACTGGCTTAAAGCAATGCAAATCTTATAGTTCTAGATGCCAGAGTTCTGAAGTGGTCTTCAGTGGGCTGAAATCATGGGGTTATAGGACTATATTCCTTCTGGAGACTCCAGGGGAGACGCCTTTTCCTTTCCCATTTTTTCCATATCATTTGAATTATGGTCCCCATTCTCTGCCTTCAAAGCCAGCAATGGCAGTTGAATCCTTATATCACGTCATTCAAATACTGACTTGCCTACCTCCTTCTACATTAGAAGTTCGTTGTGGGGACATTGGATCCACTTGAAAAATCCAGGATAGTCTCTCCATCTCAAGGTCATTTAATTAGACAATTTAATTCTACCTGTGTGTTAGTCTGCGTAGACTAGAGAAACAAATTCATGGATACTCATATGTGTATAAGAAAGAGGTTTATAGATATGACAAAATACCAATTTATAAACTATCAAGGGCTCATGAGGGAGGGGAGAGCAGGGAGGGAGGGGAAAAATGAGGACCTAATGCCAGGGGTTTAAGTGGAGAGAAAATGTTTTGAGAATGATGTACAAATGCGCTTTACACAATTGATGTGTGTATGGATTGCGATAACAGTTGTATGAGCCCCTAATAAAATGTTTAAAATAAAAAAATAAAACAAAGTGTTAAAAAAAAAGAAAGAGGCTTATATACAAGAGCATTTGAATACTGAGAAAACATCCCAGCCCAGTCCAAATCAAGTCCATAAGTCTGATATTAGCCCATATGTCCGATACCAGTCTATAAAGTCCTCTTCTGACTCAGAAAGCACATGCAATGATGCCGAATGCAGGAAGATCTCAGGCCAGTGGGTGGGAAGTCTTGTGGATCCAGAAGCAACAGAAGCATCTCAGTGCTGGCAGGGGTCTTCATGTGGCTGCTCCAGCCCCCAGGGTTCTGGCTGCATCAGGGTAGGTCCTTGTGACTTCTCCTCAGAAATGTCTCACAGGGAGTGAGCTGAGAAAGAGGGTGTCTCCCCCTCCAAGGAGGAAATACAGGAATTCCCAGAATCCTCAGGGGAAGACCATGCCGACACAGAGGCTCATTGACTATACCAGGATTGACAGGCTAGACTCCACCCCTTCACTCATAATCCTCTCAAATTGACAACAGATTATATAACTACCAGAAGCTGAAATCTTAATTTTCCTTTGCTATGTAATGTAATATAGTCACAGATTCCAGGGTATAAGAAGGACATGAGCATCTTTGAAAGGGGGGCATTATTCTACCTACCATAGTCCCTAAGTGGATAGGGATGAACGTGGGTGTTATTTTCATGTCAGAGTTGAAGTGAAAGGTCAGCTTTAGTCATAGCTGACTGTTGTGCAGCAGCTGACCTTGACTATGTAGGAGGCAGTTGACTATGGGGCCGAATCCTCTGTGACAACCACCATGATGTTTTCCTCCTTTACCAGTCAATCAACATCCCTGTTTAAGGACCTACTGCTTACAAAATATTATGGAGGGTACAGTAGGGAACTGCTTGTTAGAGTGAAAGGGTCCTACATTAAAAACAACACCCATCCCACCCCCACCTTATTGTGAACACTTCCAACATGTACAGAAGCCCAGAGAATAATGGAACGTGCCTGCAGGTACTCATCACCCACCTTCAACAGTGGTCAACTTCCGTGCAAACTTGTTGCATTTCTAGCCCTACCTTCCTTTTCGTTCCTTGGCTCCTCAGTCTTGAGTCATTCTGAAGCCAATCCTAGGCATCATATCATTTGTAAATCTTTCCGTTTACTTTGTTCACAGATATGCCATTGGCTTCGCTTTGCCACCAATTCATTTACTTGTAAAATGAGGACTTTGGATTCGATAAGTCTAAAATTGCCACAAGTTCTTGTTTCTGTAAGTCCTGGGTTATTTTTTTCCAGGTTTGTAATATGATTTTCTTCAAAACCACAAACCAAACTCACTGTATCAAGTCAATTCTGACTCATACCCAACCCTATAGGACAGGGTAGAACTACTCTTGTGGGTTTCTGAGACTGTCACTCTTCAGGAGAGTGCAAAGCCCCCTCTTTCTCCCATGGAGTGGCCAGTGGTTTCGAATTACTGACCTTGCATTTAGAAGCCTATTGTGTAATGGCCAGGCCACCAAGACCCATAAGTAAGCAAGACCCATAAAGTAAGCAAAAAAGAGTTGCCAGAAATGTGTGTCTTGTAGCAAATCACTGAAGTTACACAATGAGATGCATCTTCCCCTCTTTTTTTTTTTAATATGGAACGCTTCATGAATTCGCGTGTCATCCTTGCGCAGGGGCCATGCTAATCTTCTCTGTATCGTTCCAATTTTAGTATATGTGCCGCCAAAGCAAGCACCCCCTCTTTGTTTTGAGGCAACTTGCAGAAAAATGAGTTGAGCACATTAAGTCATATAGTACAGTAACTGCAATTCGGATCACTCTGTCTCCATGTGGCAAAGGGAAAAATAATTCCTATGGTGGCATGAACAATCAAACATTTTAAGGAAAAGTTTTAAGTGGCTTAAATTATTTGAATGCAAAAATTATACTTGAGAAGGAATGGAGCAAGGCAAAGACTTCTGAACCAGCCTTAATTATCTGAATGTCACATCATTTATCCAGAAATCTTAAATTTAGCCCCCCAAACTTTCAAGAATTAGAAAGGAAAGAAAAAAACATTTCCCCCACCCCTGCCACTTTTCAAAATCAAGTTTCTACCATCGTTGAAAATGGATGCAGCAGAATTCACGCATCAAGATGTACATACCTTCCCTTCTAGATGTTCTCTGAGGCTACGAGTATCCCAATTATGTACGCAGACCCCACAAGCAGGCTTAGCTTCCTAGGCTATGGGACCAGTCCAAAGGCCAAGGAAAGTCTTCCGGGGAACCAGTAAGAAGAAGCTTATACAAAAGACTGCATGGCAGGTCTAAAAATTTCCAGCTGAGAGCTGGACATAAAGAAAAGCTAGTGATTCTCTCCTACAACTTCTCCGTCAATTGGTTGTACTGTGGTGGCTTGTGTGTTGCTGTGATACTGGAAGTTCTGTCACTGATCCCCAAAGTGACCAGGTTTCAGTGGAGCTTTCAGGATAAGAACAGACAACGAAGAAGGACTCGGCTTCCCATTTTGGAGGGAGGAGCTGCTTTGCTTATACAGAGCTAAGCACAATTACTTTGAAACATTGTCACCTATTGAAGGCCTAAAGAATGGAAGCAGAACATTGTCAGAGATAGTGCTGGAGGATGGGACCCTCAAGTCTGAGGGCACTTGAAATGGGACTGAAGAGCTGTTGACTTCTTGGAGTGGACCATGGTGATGTGACTCGGGTCAAGACTGTGAGAGTGGAGGCTTGGGAATCATCATTTGCTGATAAGGTACGACTCAAGGTAAAGAGAAACAGCTACAAAAATCTTTTAATGTTTGGATCTTGGAAGGGGTGAAGTATGAATTAAGGAAAATTAGAAATTGACAAAAATGAAATGGAATTTTAAAAATTGATTATATCCTAGGCATTAATGAGACTGGTATTGAACATGCTATTTTGAATCAGAAAACCATATCATTTACTATGCTGGGAACAGCACAATCAAGAGGAATGGTGTGGTATTCATTGTCACCATTCATTCATGGTGTGGACATTGCAAAATCCATCGTGAAGTACAGTGCTGCCTGTGACAGGAACAACTTTCCAGTCCTCAGAGAAGGACATGATGCTTGGAAAAGCAGAGGGATGGTGAAAAAGAAGGCTCTCAATAAGATAGATGGACCCTGCAACAGTGGCTTCTGGCATAGAAACAATTGTCAAGATGGTGCAAGACTGGGCAGTATTTCGTTCTGTTGTGTCTAGGGTCACTGTGGGTCAGAACTAACTTGATTGCACCTAACAACAACAATGATTCTCTCATACACAGAATGACACCTTGACTTTACCTAGTGGCTCAAAGCACACTCATGGCTCCCTCAGTGAGCAGGACCTCAGCAAAGGGCCTATCTGCATGGTCACTAAGAAGGGTTCTCAAGAACCTTCCTCTCCAGGAGGCTAGAGAGAAAGGGCAACACCAAGGATCAGAGTGCTTGCAGAGAAGAAGTGAAAAGCAGAGCTCCGCACAAGTTCAGAGAGGAGCTGACTGAGAATCGTGCCACACCTGGCCATGATCATGGCATCATCTGCTGTGACTCACTTTGCTCATTTTCTGTTTGTTCTGCAGTGTCCAACCCAAAGGAAAGACCTCAGAAGGTTGAGTGCCCTCATGATCTCTTCCAGACAAGAGCATTGGGGACAAAATGTTAAAGTTAGCTTACAAATGTCATCGCTCCTCTGCTTTTTAATTTGCATCAGCATTCTTTTCTCCAAGTTTCCTTAGTATCTTTCTGTGAAAACTGCCAAGCTCCCCTTAAAAGGACCCTTGGGTGGAATGGAGAGCAAGAAAAACCAGTGGATAGCTAAAGTACTGGCCGCCAGTTGGGTCATTCTTCAATCAAAGCCTAGGGACTGTCTAGACAGACATTGGTGACCTCAGGTTCGGATCTCCCTGTGACTAGACCTGGAGGTGGGGTGAGGTAGAACTGATGCTTATTACATGAAAGGTTATAGTCAACAAGGTGGGAGAAGTAAGTGTGTGTGAGTTTATTTGGGGAAAGCCTGGTGTGTCAGGATCAGAAATCAATCTATCACATTCTAGGCAATAAGAACTTTCAAACATTGCCCTTGGAAGGAAGCTCAGGCAGATTCAGATGCCACTGCGGAGGTCCAGCCCGGAGTGCCTTATTCAAGCGTCAAGACTCTACTTGTTCAAGTACAGCACTACCATCCCTGGAGAACTCTTTCTAAGTCCATTTGAGTAGGGACACTGGAGTGAATATTTGAAGCTTTAAAAAGCCGTCTGTGGAGTTGCCTGATAGTTGCAAATTAGAGGTATTTTGAACGTCAAACAAACAGGAAATCCATGCTATTGATCAAGCACGTGTTTTTATAAGGCTATTACCCACTGGAAAGCACAGACCAATATCTTGGTAAGATGCCAACCGTACTACAGTCCCTCCTCGCTACAGCTTGGAGAGAATTCCAGCCCATTATCTGCATGGTGGAAAGGTTAATGAAGAAACTCTCTTTTGCAAGGCAACAAAGAATGATGTTGGAAATCAGGTCCAGGAGAATACAAGAAGAGACCCTTGGTTTAGTGAAAGACAAACTTTCCTAAAGACGGGCAAGTTTATTTTTGTAATACTGTATGTTGCTTCTCAAACGCTAACGCCTGTGCTGTCGATGCCTGTTTTGTGGGCAGCACTTAGTGAAATACACCATGTGTGGTTAACTGAAGCGGTTTAGGGGAAATAAAGAGAAGCAAAATGAAACTCAAAGCAAGAGAATTCAGAGCAGTTTTGCTACGTATTTTCTAGGCTTCTGAAAGGGTGCTAAGGTTATTCCAAGAGGAAATGAGCTGTACTCATTTGTTTTTAAACTGTTGGGCAATGTGGCTGTGGGAAATATTTGAGGGTTATTGTTTTCGAGGCAAAGAGGTGAAGGGACCTGGGGTCCAGACAGCCCTTCTGAAATTATAACGCTTATGGCGTTGAGAAGGGATATTCATAAGGCTACAGAACAATGCCAATTAGGCAAATGGAAGAAAGAGAGACTTTGGAATCCTGCCTCTGATGCTCATGAATCCTTGGGAAACTCACCATGTTTCTGAATCCATTTTTCTACATGTAAAATTCAAATAGTAACCCCTGCATTGTCTTCTGTGCAGGACAATACGTTTCCAAAGACCTAACATAGGGGAACTCACTCTACACTCTCTAAGATTTTAATAAGTACTGACATCTTTTCTTTTCACCACTGAACTGTGAGCAGCTAACATCTTATTCATTTTTTAATTGCC
This sequence comes from Echinops telfairi, assembly GCF_000313985.2. NCBI lineage: Eukaryota > Metazoa > Chordata > Mammalia > Afrosoricida > Tenrecidae > Echinops > Echinops telfairi. The sequence goes on from NW_022111376.1 coordinate 4,875,197, forward strand.
AACATTGACAGAGTGCTTGACATGTGTTTAGTCATTCAACAAACGCTTAATTTACTCATCTATACTCAACAAATATAAAATCCAATGGGAAGGAAATGAAAATGCCTTGTTTGAATATTTTATTTAAGACACAAAGAAGAATCGATGCCTTTGAATTAAGGGGCTGTCAAGGGATATTGTAACTACAATGGACTGACAGAAGAACAAACAAATCTTTGTTGGAAGAAGTACAGACAGAATGCTCCTAAGAAACAAGGATGGCAGAACGTGGTTTCTCAGACACTGTACTTGTTCTCAGTGGGACAAGTCCCTGAAGAGGTTGGATTGACACAGTGACGACAACAATGGAAATGGCACAGGACTAGGCAAAGTACCTAGGGTGGTTATGAGTTAGAAACGATTTGATGCATCTAACAATAACAATAGACACCTTATTAATGCCTGTTAAATGAGAGAATAAAAGGTGTGGGGGGGGGGGTGGTTAGAACCATTAACTCAGAGATGTAGGACTTGGGAGCCATGCTGCTCTGTTTCTTTCAAAGGCATCATCTGTGGTCTTTCTGTTGGAGGAGAAAGAGAAAGGGCATTGGAAGAACTTCTTCCCTTCATAAAGAAATCGGAAAGAGAGATGTAAACTTTCAACCCAGTCGCCATTTAAAAGAGGCAGGAGGAGGAGGTGGAGGAGCAGAAGTAAGAGGAGGATAAGGTGTGGGGAGGGGAGAACATGCTACAAAAGAAGTTCAGTTTCTAAGGTCAGATGCCATCAAATTGGTTCTGAATCATAGCGGCCGATGTGCTGCGGAATGGGACACCGCCCAGTTCTGCACCATCCTCACAGCTGTTCTTATATTGGAGTCCATCGATGGACCATGATGTCAGTCCATCTCCTTGAGGGCCTTCCTCCTTTTCACGGCCCCTCCGCTTTACCAAGCAGCATGTCCTTCTCCAGGGCCTGCTCTTTCCTCACAAGGTGACCCAAGCACCTGAGATGAAGTCTCAGAAGCCCTCCCTTTAAGGAGCACTTCAACTGTACTTCCTGCAAGACAGCTTTGTTCTTTTGGCAGTCTATGATACTCTCAATACTCTTCTCCAGCACCACAATTCAATGGCATCAGTTCTTCTTCAGCTTTCTTTATTCAATGTTCAACTTTCACCTGCATATGAGGGAATTGAAAATACCATAGCTTGGACCACGCGCACCTCAGTCCTCAAAGTATCATCCTTGCTCTTCAATACTCTAAAGAGGTTTTGTGCAGCAGAATTACCTAGTACGATCATGAGAACTGATTGTGGTTCCAAGGAGGACAAAAACCTTTGACAACTGCAACCTTTTCCCCTTTCATCATGATGTCATCTCTCGGTCCACTTGTGAGAAGTTTGGTCTTCTTGACATTGAGTTGTCATCCATGCTGAAGGCTGGAATCCTTGATCTTCATCAGCAAATGCTTCAAGTCCTCCTCACTTTCAGCAAGCAAGCTTGTTTCATCTAATATCAAGGGTTGTTAATAAGCCTTCTTTCCATTCTGATGCCACACTCTTCTTCATATCATCCAGCTTCTCTGTGGTTTGCTCAGCAGACAGATTGAATAACTATGGTGAGAGGACACAACCCTGACACACACCTTTCCTGATTTTAAACCATACAGTAATCCCTTGTTCCATTCGCACAGCTATCTCTTATCCCTGTACAGGTTCCATATGAACACAAGTTAGTGTTCTGGAATTCCAATTCTTCTCAAAGCCAGTGCCTTGGCATCATAAATAAAACACAAGTAAACATCCTTCTGGTATCTCTACTTTCAGCCAAGATCCGTCTGACATCAGCAGTGTTATTCCTTGTTCCATGTCCTCTGAATCCAGCCTGAACCTCTGGCAGCTCCCTCTCAATGTACTGCTACAATCCTTGTTGGATGAGCTTCCGTAAAAATTTGCTTGCATGTGATATCAATGATATTATTCTTCTATAATTTGGGCATTCTGCTGGGTCATTTCGTTGTAATGGATGACTATATGGATCTCTTCAACTCAGTTGACCAAATAGCTGTCTCTAAATTTCCTGGCCTGGATGAGCTTCCAATGTTTCATCAGCATGTTGACACATTTCCATTGCAATTCCATCAATTTTCAGAGCCTTGATTTTGGATAATGTTTTCAGTGCAGTTTGAACTTCTTCCTTCAGCCCCATTGGTTCTTGCTCCTATGCCACCTCCTGAAATGGTGGACTGTCAACCAGTTCTTTCTGGCACAGTGGCTCTGTGCCATTTTCTTTTGATGCGTCCTACGGCATTCAATATTTTGCCCATAGAATCTTTCAATCTGAGGATTAAATGTTTTCTTGAGTTCTTTCAGTTACAGATATATTGAGCATGTTCTCCCCCCGCCCCCACTTTTTTTCTAAATCTAGGTCTTTGCACAATTCATTATAATATTTGGCTTTCTCTTCTCGAGCTACCCTTTGGAATGTGCTATTCAGCTCTTTGACTTCATCCTTTCTTCCATTTGCTTTAGCTGCTCTATGGTTAAGAGCAGGTTTTACTGTCTCTTCTGAGACCCACTTTTATCCCTTTTTTCTTTCCTGTCTTTTAAATGACCTTTTGCTTTCTTCACGAATGATAGTCTTGATATCCTCCCTCAGCTCATTGGGAATTCCATCATTAGTGTTTCATACATCAAATCTGTTTATGAAATTCAAGTGGCATAGACTCAAATTCATATTTTGGCTCTCAGGGACTTTTCATTTTCTTCAGTTTCAACCTAAACTTACAGATGGACAATTGATGGTCTGGGCCACAGTCAACCCCTGGCCTGGTTTTAGCTGCTGAGACGGAGCTGCTCCATCATCTCTTCTCACAGACGGGGTCCATTGGATTTCTGTGTATTCCATCTGGAGAAGTCCCTTTGTCTTGTTGGAAAAAGGTATTTGCTATGAATTGGTTGCTGGTCTTGCAAAATTCTATCCTGTCACCTCCAGCTTTATCTCTATAGTGCCCCACTACTGTTCCTTCCTCTTTGTTTCCAACCTCTGCATTCCGATCACCAAGAGCTCTCAACGCATGTCAATGGCATGTTTGATCCATTTCCAAATGAAATCCTTGATAGAATTCTTTAATTTCTTCACCGCTAGCTTTTGTGGTTTGTGCATAACAGTTGTATTGATTGGGTTTCCTTGAAGGCAGCATCTTACTTCAAGATTTTTTACAATAAATGTCATGCCATTCCTCTTGATTGTGTTATTCCTAGCATAGTAAATCATATAATTTTCTTATTCAAAATGGCCCATACCAGTGCATTTCTGCTCAGTCAGCCTAGGATATCGATCTTTGCGGATTCGATTTCAATTTTTATCACGACTAATTTTCCTAGATTTATACTTTGCAACGATTTCTCATCTTGAGTGGTGCCCATCAGCAAATGAAGATCCCCATGGCTCTACTGCCACAGACTTTACCTCACTCAAGTCACCAGAAAAATGAGCAAAATATGGAAACTCACCAAAATTTTATAAAGTTTTGTAAGGATTTCCAACCAAACTATTAATCTGAGAAATATAGTGCTGGTTTGAGTATACCTAAAAACCCAAGCTCATTGTCATTGTGTCAATTCCAACTCCTAGTGACCTAAAGGACAGGGTAGAACTGCCCCTGTGGGTTTCTGAGTGAGACTGTAATTCTATACGGGGGTAGAAAGGCTGGTGTTTTCAAACTGCTGACCTTGCAGTTAGAAACCCAATACATAACTTACTACACCACCAGGCATCCTTGGGGTGAATATGGATAGGTGCACGTTTTCGGTAGGGTACCCCTAAAAAGTGTAGAAACCAAACAGGTGGCAAAGAGCTGTAAGAGGGATAAGCATCACAGCCTTGTTTGAAAAAGCAGCTTCTCAGAAATAGTTGAAATATCCATCAATGGCATTTAATTAACAAACATATTGGAGCATTCACACCATGGAGTGTTGTAAATGTGTTAAAAATTATGACATAAATCTATATTTATTGACATTAAATTTCCTCAGCGTATTGTTAAATGAGAACATTAGCTTACAAAACAATATGCACAAAATGTTTTTTTCTTTTTGGTAAGAGCTGATTTGCACGTATTAAGAGCCTACACCTGCGTTAAGCATTTTATTATGATTTCGTTAGTATGGGATTAAAATTGATTTTGACATGCCTCTTTATACTTCCGAATTATCTGGGATTTTTAAGTGCAAATAATGTTTGTTCTGTTTTATTTTATTCAACACACATTTCTATAATATTTACTATATGCTAGATGCGTTCCAAAAACTTTACAAATATTTACTCATTTCTTAAGAATAAAAAAATAGAAGTAATAAAGTGTTTCCGTGGGGGAGGGTTGAAGGCGAATATTTGGAAACAAAAGGATGCTGGTAATATGAAACTTGTTTAGAAAAAAGCTACCATGTTTTGACTCAAAGTTATCTCCTTTTAATGACCCACCAAGGTCAGTAGGTCATGGGAGCCCCACTTCTTTCAGTTTAATGATGGAGCAACTAATTAGCCATTAAGGATTAGCCAAAGAAGGCTTAAGCAAAGGAACATCCTGGAGCAGGGAGAGAGGCCCTTTCAATCACACAGCCTGGCTTTGATTTGGGGCCTCACTGCTTAGTGGCTGTGTGATTTGAGGCAAGTTACTTCACTTTTCTGAATCTCCATTTCCTCATCAGTAGACGCATTCTTGCATTATAAGATTGTATAGCTCCTAATTTTGAGCTCCCACGTCTTTCTTTTTTCTTTAAGGAGCTAGGAAGGCTGGCCCCAGCCTGCCTAGATGGTCCAGCATCCTCTGGCCTATATCCCCTGGAATCCAGGGTCTTGACTCGGGCTCTGTGAGCATCAAGGGTCCAAAGTCTTATATTCATTGGATTGCTAACTTAATCCCAGGGCATGCTGTCAAGGTAACCTTGGTTTGTCTGTCAGGATCTGGCCTGTTTAAGCCTTGGTCTTGGAGTTCGGCAAGTTTTGCGCTTCCAGTGTGCTTCTTGTGCTCTCTGTTAGGCCTGCCACAGAGCTACCATAAACTGCCCAAGATGCTCTCCTTTTCCCCAACTCTTAAACTTCTAACCTCTTTCTTTCCTCCTCCCCAACTTATGTACCCCACACTTTTGAATATAATATGAAAACTTGGAACACGTCTCATAGAGTATAAAGCCAGAGGCAAGATCATGCCATGAATTTGCCCCTGCTCTGTCTAAAGGTTGCATATGGCTTAGATGTAATGAAGGGAGGAGAGAGTCTGTGAGACATGGCTGATGTCTAAAGGGGCCCCACTTTCATTTGATAGAGGGCAAGACCAAGGTCTAGGGAAGACAGGATCTAAACAAAGCTTGGGGGTGTTAATAGGGGAAATAGGATCAGAACCAAGCATACCGGTTCCAAAGTCATTACAATATGATTTTTAGATATTGTCACATTGGTTTATCATTTGTACATCATACAATTTAATAGTTCAATCATATTAAGATGAATCATGCAAACCATAGTCAATTTCAGAATATTTTCTTCTTTCTCATACCCATTCTTGTTAGTTCCCCATCTCCCCCAAACCTCCCCTGCCATTCATTCCCCTAGGTAATTATTTATCTAGTGACTTAATCAATAGCTCTACCTATCCTGGATTTCATATACAGAAAATCATACAAAACAAAAGCAACAAACAAAAATCCCCTAAACCAAGGAGAAAACAAAACAGAAAAACTTCAGTTGAAAAGAAAGCAGAAAATATTAAAATCTGACACAAGAAAAAATGGGTCACAAGGGAGATCAAATGATAACTACATTTACCATAATCAACTTCACAATGTTCTTTGATAGCAAGGCTATTCACACCCCTGGACTAGGGTCAGAAGGGATTCACTACAGGCTTAATCTATGTGGGGACCCTGTAAGTGAATTTTGCAAACCAGGTATTCAGAATTTAAGCCCTGATACCATTCTGAATTTGGATTTCAGTATTTAGTCTTCAGATAACACAGGTCAATGTGCTTTGTCCTCATGGACTTAGCTGATGCCTTAGTTAGAGGGCTACTAGTCTGCAGAAAAGCCTTTAAGACTCCAGACACAATTCTTTCTGATAGCCAGGCACTATCTAGTTTCTTCACCATGCTTTTCTAGAGCATCTATATCTTCAGAGATCTCTTCGTGAGGGCGAGCATCAAGCAGGGCCATGTCATAATAATGAATTGTCTTAGATTAGGTCTACCATTAATTGAGAGCCCCAAATTCATTCATGTATCCATGATCTATCTGTGTCTCTGGTCCATTTGGGGGACAGCATTATCATTTTATGACAGAGAAAAGATCATCTCCATAAAGTAATTCTATGGATATCAAAAACCCAAACTCACTGCCGTTGCGTCGATGCCGACTCTTAACGGTGCTATAGGAATTTCTGAGGCTGTAACTCTTTACAAGAGTAGAAAGCCCCATATTGCTCCTGTCGAGTGACTGGTGGTTTTGAATTGCTGACCTATGGATAGTATCATGAATGTATCCAATGCTACAGAATCTAAAACACTGTAGAGAAAAGAAATTATACATTATACAGGGCATCTTTTCAGTCCACAATACATGAATTGTTGACTTGTACAGATTCAAAGCTTAAGTGTTGCTAGACACGATTTAATAGGTCCTGGTCATCTATTTTGTCCTCCACTGTATGTGCTTCTTAAGTCCGTGCATGCCCTTCAATAGGGCCATTAAGTTTGTCCCAGTTTTCTTATTGATGATCCTTATAGCTTTATGGTTTACATTTAGGTCTCTAATCCATCTTGATTTCGTTTTTATGCATTGGTTGAGGTATGGGTCCTATTTCATTCTTCTGCACAAGGAGGTCCAATTTACCAGCACCATTTGTTGAAGATAGTGTGCCTTTTCCATTGAAAGGCTTTTGGTCCTTGGTTGAAACCAAGTTGCTTGTAGGTGGATACTTTGTGGGTTTCTATTGTGTCCCAATTGTTCCGTGTATCTATCATTGTACCAGTATCAGGCTGTTTTTGACTACTGTGACTGTGTAGTAGGTTTTGAGGTTGGGTAGTGCAAAGCTTCCTACTTTGTTCTTGTTTTTCAGAAGTTCTCGCTTATTCTGAGCCTCTTCCTTCTTCACATGAAGTTGGTCATTAATTTTCCATTTCTTTAAAGAATAAAGTCGGAATCTGGATCAGAATTGCATTGTATTTGTAGATTGCTTAAGGGGGTATTAATATTTTAACAATAGTAAGCCTTCCAATCCATGAACATGGAGCCCTGGTGACATAGTAGTTAAATGTTGGGCTGTGATCTGCAAGGTTGGCAGTTTGAACTTACCAGTCACTCTGTGGGAGAAAGTGTTTTGTCCTGTTGGGCATAGGGAATCTGTGGGGTGGAACTGACTTGATGGCATCTAACAGAGGTCGTTAAACATTGAGATAGAAGATCCAATCCTGTCCCTTACAACAACTTAAAAATTACTCAAAAGCCATAAGTACATTTTTACAAATGAAATCACCATTATCTGAATAATATCCTTTAAAATATTTCAGTCTTACTTCAGAGCCACATATATGTACAGAAAGAGCCTCAGATGACCCAAGAGCCGCAGTTTGTCCACACCTCCTGGCACCTAAGAACAACACTGTCTCTGCAGCTGATCTTACAAAGGCTGTTGGGTGAGTAAATAAATCTTGACTTTGGGGGGGGGTATATTTAGGGCATTTGTCACACTTTTCTTTGAAGTTGAGTTATGTGCTCATCCATCTCAGAGAATTGGAAAAAGGTAAGAATAGGGAATAGCATGAACCAACTTGTGTCCTCCAAAAATATATGTCCATGTGGCTAGGCCATGATTTCCAGTGCTATATGATTAACATCCAATTGGTAATGCATTGTAAATCCTACCATCTGCCAGTGGTTAATGAGTCAGGATAAGGTTCTGTTGTTAAAGAGGATTCGATTCTGTTTGTTTTGCTAATGAGGCAGGACTTGGATGGTATGCATCACCCTTTCTTAAATCATCACCCTTAGATCACAGCCCAGATATGATGTAAAAGGGGTTTCCCTAGGGTGTGACCAGCATCACCTTTCATCTTACAAGATATGAAAAGAGAGAGGAGCAGAGAGAAAAGGGACCACAAACCACCACGAAACAATAGCCAGGAGCAGATCACATCCTTTAGGCCAGAGATTCCTGTGCTGAGAACCTCCAAGACCCATGGGGAGATTGCTGTTCCTCCAAGGAACACCAGGCCCACAGACGCTGAAAGGAGACAAGAAGCTTCCCCCAGAGGTTGACGTGGAGAGAAAGCCTTCCCTAGATCTGACCGTTCTGATCTCATAAACGGTGAGAAAGTAAATTTTCATTTGTTAAAACCAGCCACTTGTGATATTTCTGTTACAGTATATCACTAGAGATCTGAGACAGGAACTCAGCTTCTTTTACTTTGAACTCCTTAAATGTCATGATGTGATTGCAAGGTACCATTGAGGGAGCTCTGATTCATCAAGACCCCAGATGCAACAGAACAGAGCACTGCTCAGTTTTGCACCAGCCTCACAATTGCTATGCTGGAGCCCATTGTGGGAGCCACTGGGTCAACCCATCTTGTTGGGGGTTCAAGCAAGATGCCCTTTTCCATGGCTTGGCCTGTTTCCAATAACAAGCCCAAAGGATGTGAACTCTGAAAAGATGAATGTTTAGATGTGTGTGTGTGTGTGTGTGTGTGTGTGTGTGTGTGTGATATCTATGGAAATGTTTCTTAATGTGTGCACCTTGACTACCTGCATCCAAATCACTGGGAGTGGAGTGGAAGTAGGAACATGGTTGTGATTTGTTTTGAAGGGTAGACCTCAAGCCTCCTCTACACCTGTAAACATCTTGGAGGAGAAGGAGCAGGAGCCTGTATTTTTACAGGTAGCCTAAAATCTGAAAACCACGAGGTTTGAAGTTCAGAGTATTTAGTTGAAGGCTTAGTGAGAGAGAAATTTATCTTCTCAGTTGTCATCTAGAGACTTGGACTAAGTGAGTTTTAAGATTCTGTTCGGAATTAATGTGTTCTGTTTCCAAGAATAAAGTTTGGGGAAATCTCTTTTTCTTTGCAATCACAACAAATCACTGACATTTATATCTCTGAAGAGTCGACTTCGGAAAACAGATTGCAGTATCAGATCTCTTCCAAGAGGCTTCCGTGAGGCATTTGAGTAATCCCTCGCTTTCGGAAGAATCCCAGTAAATCATCCACAAAAATCCACATGCCACATGGGAAAGAGCAGCTCCTTTGCTTCCTTCCTGGCCTGGGCTTCCGGCATGCATGCAGAAGGAATGTGTTCATACAAGAGCATGCCAGGCCACACCCCCATTCTTCACTGCTCCCTGGGACTCTTGCCCCTACTGTCCTTGCTGGTCTCCCACACCTCATACAACCTCCTCCTTCTCCCCTGATGAGGCAAATGCTCCCATCAGACCAAAGTTCTGTTTGTGGGGCTCCCTAGAGTGCCTTAGCCTCCCATCTATCACCTTGAGCAGAATGTCCAAGGCCCAGGTTACTGACCCTGGCTCTAAAGACTCCTGGTGGCGTGTTCCTGACCTCTCATCCTAATGTGTGCCCTTCTCTCATGAACATCCTGTGCTCTAACTCAGTGTTTCTCAAAGTATAATCCTAGGGCCACTGGCTTCTACTGAGTCAGAATTTCCCCAGGTAAACTTAGGAGATATACGATTGGAACCAACTCCATGAATGATACTGATACATACAAAAGTGGATAAATTGATGCATTAAAGCATCCACTTCTCCATTTGTCAATCACCAACATCTCAGCTGATGCCACTTGAATCTGTTGCCTGGATTGATGAACCAGCCACTGAACTGGTTTGCATCTCACAACAGTAGGAGAACTGATGGTCTAAAAAGTAGACGAAGAGTTTGGAAATAATCTAATAAAAGGCGGGGGAGGGGAATACCTCTCAAGAGAAAAATGTAGTTTGGTTTGAAAGGAAAAATTAAGCTTGGTGACGACTCAATGCCTTGAAACATGAGCTGAGGAAATTTCCAGGACTACTAGAAAGAGTATTCACAAGCCATTTCTTAGAGAGGAGATAATGGGTATTGGATGTCATTGGCACCATCAAATGTTACTAGTCAGATGACCTTACCGGCCGTATCAGCAAAGGGGAGCCCTAGAGAGCCAACTCCTGATGAGTATGACAAATAACATGCCCAGTGAGAGTAGTGACGATGTTCACCACTGTACCCCCAGCACCAACCCAGTACCAGGCACATAATGGATGCCCAACAAATACTGGTTGAATAGGGGGTATTTGCCTGGATGCAAAGGCATCTTGTGCTCTGTTGATTTCCGTGGATTCTAGAGGCATGAAAGTAGAATAAGAAAAAATAAAGACCAGGGTTTAATTTTAAATGAAAAAAACGAGTTTTAAGTTTGAGATAGGGAGCCATGCTTAGAAAAACCCTAAATCTTGAGTCTTTAAACATGCACTGTGTAGTTGTCAAGCACTGGCCCTGCTTGAGTTCTTTGATCATGGTTATTTGTAGGATGGTCCTTTTCCTCATTAGCAGTGGTATGCTAGCAAATACGCAATAGCCAGCTCACCAGGACAGTACTCACAGATGCACTTAGTAAGCCAACATGAGTTTACTAAAGAGTTTGCTTCTATAAAGGGATGTGGAACACCCAATTTACAAATAATATTCTTTGTTGTCTTTCCCATGGCCAACTGCTTCCCACAGAATCCTTCTGTTGATGTTTGCCCAATTCTTATACCTGTGGCCAACCTGTGGTTGCAATTCAACCATGAGTTGATGCATGCAATTGTATCCCAACCCACTAACTCTTTTACAAATAAGTTTAATGTCGTTAATTCTGATATGTGATTGACTGATAAACTATCTTTCCCCCTTGTAAAACTTACATTCCTTAAACTGAAAAATCGTTAGTGTTCCAAACGCAGCGATCCAGGTCACTCGGATTCCGAAGACCACCGTTAGAGAAACTGTGCTTTAAATCTCAAAAGCAGAGAGGGTCTTCCTCCCCTTCAATTACCCCCCTACATGCGTGGCTGTTGACCAAAAAGTTGGAGGTATAAGGCCACTCAGGAGTGCCTTGGAAGAAAGGCCTGGTGTGATCTATTTTTAAAACGCAGCAATTGAAAGCCCTGTGGAGAGCAGTTCTACTCTGACACAGGGGGGCAACAGGAGTCAGAATTGACTCGATCCGAAATGGTTTATTTTTTTTAAGTATATCATCGATTTCAATCCCTCCTATAACAGGGCTGCAAGAAGTGCTGTCTTTCATTTAACAGACTGGTGAGGAACGAATATGATAGCATTTGTAGAGCCCTATAAAACGGTAAGAAAATGAATGTTCAGTGTGTACATCATTCTTCCCAGGTACTGTGCATAGTGTTTTACAAAAGTTGCTCTCCAAGTTAAGAGTTTATAGGGGCAAAGGGAGGAGCCCCGGTTCATCGAGTACCACAAGCAAGAATACATGAATCCCTCAACAACTCTGGGAGTGAGTGCTGTTATCACCATGCACGGGAGCAAGATCAGACAAACTACTCCAGTAAAGAGTCACAGTCTCGGAAACCCACGGGGACCGTTCTACCTTGTTCTTTAGGGTCACTAGGAATCGGAATCGACCGGATGGCTGTGAGTGAGTACCCAGATGCAACAGCTGGGAAACCGGCTCTGGTGAGTTCACAAGAACCATATTAGCCCGCCAGGCTACCCTGCAAAGCATCTTGACTTGGTAGCCAGATGCGGAAGCTTCTATGTGTCCTTTGACCTGTCCTACAGCTATCTTGGTCAATGCCAACATCCCTGAAAAAAAAAAAAAAGAAGAAGAGAGAGACTTCTATCCACAAAGTTCTGGATCTGCCTACCTAGTACCTTTCCTGCAGGGTGGGGACCGTCTAAGCCTCCTTTGCCGCAACCCTTTAATACAGTTCCTCATGTTGCGGTGACCCCCCCCCAACCATAAAATTATTTTCGTTGCTACTTCACAACTGGAGTTTTGTTGCTGTTATGAATCGGGGGACCCCCGTGAAAGGGTCGTTGGTCCCCCAAAGGGGTCGCGACCCACAGGTTGAGAACTGCTGCTCTAGACCATCATTTGTGGGGAAACGCGGTTCACTCAAGTCCCGCTTCCCTCGCATTGTGCTCTCGTTTGGTCAGTTCACAGTGCTTCTCGCCCCCGCCCCATTCACCTTGACAAGTGCGCGCACCTTGAACTGCGTCTATGGATCCTAGAAAATGCAAACTTTGTGACAACTTCTGCTTCCCTCGCTGGCTCTCCCGCCACCCCCCTCCCTAGCTGTGCCTCATGAAGAGCCCCAAGCCCTTTTTTATTCAGCTTTGTCTTTATACTGAAGTGACACCCCTTTTCTCTTCTCCCAGGGCCCCGAAGGCGACCTCTCTGGCCTTCCACATTCTTAGCCCACTTGTTGGACAGGCTGTCCTCTACTTTGTGATTTGTGTTTGTGTTGTGTTAATGAGTCCTGTGAGGGTGCCTTCGAAAGCCCTCCGCCTCTCTCATTTCCCTCCACACAAGCTCTGACCAACACACACAAAGAAGGACCAAGGGTATGTGTTATAAAAGAAAGTTCTGGAAATACAGGGAATCCAGGGCGGATGATCCCTACAGGACCAGTGGTGTGAGTGGCGATACTGGGAGGGTAGAGGGAGAGTGGGTTGGAAAGAGGGAACCAATTATAAGGAACTAATGTGACCTCCTCCCTGGGGGATGGACAACTGAAAAGTGGGTGAAGGGAGATGTCAGACAGGGCAAGATATGACAAAATAACAATTTATAAATTATCAAGGGCTCATGAGGGAGGGGGTAGCGGGGAGGGAGGGGAAAAATGAGGACCTAATGCCGGGGACTTAAGTAGAGAGGAAATGTTTTGAGAATGATGAGGGCAATGAATGTACAAATGTGCTTTACACAATTGATGTATGTATGGATTGTGATAAGAGTTGTATGAGCCCCTAATAAAATGATTTTTTTTAAAAAAAGAAAGTTGAATATTTAAAAATAATCAAAAGGGAACAAGACTATTCAAAAGTTATAGCCATGTGGTTAAAACTTAGTGAAGTGGCCCCTGAGGCTGGCTGCAGGGGACCTGAGGGCAAAGGGTGGTACCTGGTGGTCTGTGAGTTGCACCCACTATCTCTTGCAACTGAAGGCGTTTAGCATGAATCCAGTGTGGACTGCAGGAAGAGCCAGCCAGCATTGGGATGCGTTTATGCTGATCATAACTATTAAGAAAGGATTTTGATCTTAAAATCAGAGTGTTGCACATACGACATCAAGAGGATTGTGTGTGTGTGTGTGTGTGTGCGTGTCTCTCTCTCACATACACACATACAAACACACACAACACACTTAAATATGTTCATCGTAAAGTGATGGGAGTGCTTTTCTGGATGCACAGATGTAAGTAGCAGGCGGGTGGAAATTGTGTTCTCTCAATGGTCCATTGAGCCATGCAACTGGAACCTCCCTTACCCGGGATGGTTGTTCTGAGTGCCACATTTCAGGGAGGGATTCTGCTGTCGTGCCTCTGGAAGCTAGGTCAGGGGACCTGACGGTGGTTGGGAGGCCACCCTTAGTTGGTTGGCAAGATATCTGACCCCTGAGACTTTGGTCACTTTGTTTCATAGTAAGTAGTCATCATGACATTGTTTTTATAAGAAGTTTAGGAATAGTTTTGCCAGGAGCATTGTATACAAACTTATTTATTCCTAATGTTTGTGGTGGGTCTATGGGAGCATTCTGATAGATCCATTCCAACATACTAATTTCCCTAAGCTTTTGGATGCCTTCCTCTACAATGTACCAAGGTAGGTCAGGTACCTCAATTTGGTCTAATCTAGGCCATCTGGCAGCCCATGCTTCAGTGAACCAAATAAATAAGGAATTAGATCCTCTCTTAGCCTCTCTCCCTAAGACATTGAAAGAAGAATCTGTGCTTAGGGGCGCCATATCCAGAAACTCAGACTGGTTTAATGTTACATTCTTGCACCGGTATCCCACACCCTTAGTAACCATTCCCATGGATATTCCCCAAGCTTCTGCTTGCATGTGTTAGAAAACTTGAGCAGATCTTTATGAGTATAGCGCACTTCTTCCTGAGTCATCATCTGAACTTCACCTTTAGGAAATTTCTGAGACTAAATCCTAGTTACAGCCCTAGGGGAAATAATGGGTAATGGGGATGTTTCCTGGGAGCTCTCAGCATTATCTTGTAAGACATCTCCCCCAGGCAATGCTACAGATGCAGCCCCACCTGGAATTTCAGCTTAAACAGGTTGGTTAATCTGCTCAGGTGTGGGTTGTTTTACTGATAGTGGATTAATCCCCTCAGGTGGGAGGGGTGGATCTATTGACTGGGGTGGCTCAATCGACTCTAGGGGCTCAATATCCTCCTCTTTTGGATCATCAGCTCATATGTTCCCATCCCATGTTTCAGGGTCCCAGTTCTTGCCGATCAATGCCCTTACTTTAATATCAGACACTGTTCTAGACCTGCAATTCAGCTGATGCTATAATTCAGCTACTCGTATGATGAGACTCTTGGCACTGTCAGCTCTATTACTAGAGGAGAGGAGGCTCTGCTTTGTTGCACATGCAGAAGCCTTTAGGTCTGTTATTGGGTACCTGAGATGTGCCTCTGAGTTTCTGAGACTATCCCTCTCCTTGATCACATTCTCCATTGTAAGGAGGACCAGCCAATCAACTTATCCATGCCTTTAGGGATAGAAATGTATTATCAGTGCTGTTAGGCCTAATCAGGCTGGAGATACAATTTGAGAAGCCCATATTTATGATTTTGTTTCTCTAGACCAGTGGTTCTCAACCTTCCTAATGCATAACCCTTTAATATAGTTCCTCATGTCATGGTGACCCCCAAACATAAAATTATTTTCGTTGCTACTTCATAATTGTACTTTTGCTACTGTTATGAATCGTCATGTAAATATCTGATACGCAGGATGTATTTTCTTTGTTACAAATTGAACATAATTAAAGCAAAGGGATTCATCACAAAAACAATATGGAATTATAGATTGTGAAATGTTTATTTCTAATGAAAAATAAATGAAATTTTGTCTTGAAGCATGGTGGAGCATGGGTAACAGTCTTCCCTCAGGGTACTCGTATGTGGGCATATCTGCATTTGGCTGGACCCACCTCAGTTCCTAAGACCATGGGAAATTTTGTGTTTTCCAATAGTCTAAGGCGACCCCTGTGAAATGGTTGTTCAACCCCCAAATAGGTTGCGACCCACAGGTTGAGAACCGCTGCCTTAGAGGAAGTCTGTGTGGTTTTCTGATTTAGTTGTTGTTGTTTAAAACACACTAAAATTTAATGGTTTCCTCCTAATGTATTATTCCCTTAACTGGAAAAACCAACTCCTCTATCAAGCAGTCATGTCAGCCCCTGGGTGGAGTCACTTGAATTCAAGGGCAGATTACAGGAAGTTTTATAGGCTGTCTCCTCAGATTTGCTTGTTAGCACACACAGCGTGTGTGTATTCAAGAGCTGAATTAAATGATGCTCTCAAGAGGGAAAACAAAAGAAGATGGAAAGAATATACAGTCACTGTTCCAAAAATAACTAGGCAACAGTCAACTATTTAAAGAGGTGGCATATGATCAAGAACCAAAGATACTAAAAAAAGAACTTCAAGCTACACTGAAAGCATTAGCAAAAACAAGGCCCAGGAACTGATGGGACACCAATTGAAAAGTTTCAACAAGCAGATGACGCACTGGAAGCACTCACTCATCTGTGATAGGAAATTTGTAAGACAGCTACTTGGCCAACTGACTGGAAGAGATCCATATTTGTACCCATTCCAAAGAAAAGTGACCCAATACAATGCTCAAATTATAGAAAAATGTCATTGATATCACATGCAAGTACAATTTTGCCTTGAGTAGAATGAGAATTCAGATGAATAAGGAAGAGTGAAGAAGGGGGGAAAATGAGGAAAATAAGGAAGAAATGGGTAGCGGGGCCACAGGATGTTAACTCACCCAAGGGAAGGGTATTGTTTATATCTCCACAGGAAAAGAGGGACCAGACTTCAACCCAGTGCTCCAAGGTGTGAATGCAACATGCTGGCGTGGAGTAGGGATCCAGTGGAGAGGTCTGAGGGGCTGGCCCCAGTCCCAAATACTAAGTGGATGCCTGATCCTCCCCCCAGAAGAATTTATTTCAAAGGAGGGCACTGAATCTGCAGCTCCGGGAAAGGGATATATCTGATCAGAACACACAGGAGCAGATGACGGGGGAGGAGGAGAGACTGGAGCACATCCTGGCCCACCAGGCCTTGAGGATGATGACCCCAATTAGAGCAGCCAGTCCACAGAGAGGACCACATGGCCAGCCCCACTATGAGACATGATGCCCCTCACTGACCCATGGCCCTGCGGGGGACAGCACCGAAGACACAGTGTGGGAATTGCACCCGATCTGATCCCGTCACACTGAAGCAAAGCACTGGGGGAGTGCAGCAGAACAGCAAGTGAATGGAGCAGCAAGGTCCCCAGGGAATGCTGAAGGCAGACTTTGGGGCCAGGGCATGGCGCCCCAACTGACTGGACTGGAAAACACTCCTAAAGGCCAACGTATGATCCTTGAACTAACTACAAGCTTTTCTTTCTTGTTGTGTTTTGATTTGTTGTCAGTGGTATGTTGTTGTTGTTGTTTTGTTGTATATTGTTGCTTGGTTTTGCTCTGTCTTGTTTTTGTGCTTGTTATTATCTCCCAAGGTCTATCTAAATAAGATAGGCTGGATGAAAAATTTGGAGGAGAAAACAACGAGACCGACAGTTCTGGGGGGACATGGGAGAGGGGGAGGTGGGGGTAAAAGAAGTGGCGTTAACAAACCCAGGGACAAGGGAATAACAAGTGATCCAAATTGGTGGTGAGGTGGGTGTGGGAGGCCTGGTAGGGCATGATCAAGGGTAATGTAACAAAGAGGAATTGCTGAAACCCTGGTGGGAACTAAGCATGATAGTGGGACAGAAGGAAAGTCAAGGGGAATAGAGGAAAGAACTGGGAGGCAAAGGGCATTTATAGAGGTCTAAATAAAGACATGTACATATACAAATATATTTATATATGAGGATGTGGAAATAGATCCATGTGCCTATATTTATAGGTTTTGTATTAAGGTCACAGAAGGACATTGGCCCTCCACTCAAGTACTCCCTCAACGCAAGAATACCTTGTTCTATTAAATGGCTTTCTATGATGCTCACCTTCCTGACACAACTGCTGAAGACAAAG
>NW_022111376.1:4893282-4908305 GCF_000313985.2 Echinops telfairi
CCTGGAGGACGAACAGAAAGGTGGGTGAAGGGAGACGTCGGACAGGGCAAGATATGACAAAATAATAAATTATCAAGGGCTCATGAGGGAGGGGGCAGCAGGGAGAGAGGGGGGAAAATGAGGACCTGATGCTGGGGGCTTAAGTGGAGAATAAATGTTTTGAGAATGACGAGGGCAATGAATGTACAAATGTTCTTTACACAATTGATGTATGTATGGATTGTAATAAGAGTCGTATGAGCCCCTAATAAAACGATTAAAAATAAATAAATAAAAAGCAAAAAAAAGAAAGAAAGAAAGAAAGAAAGAATCGATGCTTTTGAATCATGGTGCTGGTGGAGAATATGATATCATGAACTGGTAAGTGAACAAACAAATCTATCTTGGAAGAAGTATAGCCAGAATGCTCCTTAGAAGCAAGGATGGTAAGACTCTTTCTCACGTACATTGGACATTTTCTCAGGTGAGACTAGTCCCCGGAGAAGAACATCAAACTTGGTAAAGTGGAGGGGCAGCGACAAAGAGGAAGACCCTGATGTGTTGGATTGACACACCGGCTGCAACAATGGACTCCAACACATGAACAATTTGTATGGCTAGTGTCCGAACAGACAGTGTTTCCGTCTGCTGTATAGAAGTTTGCTATGGGTCAGAACTCACTTGACAGTATCTAGCAACAACAACAATAATATAATGAGTAATGTCTTTATCCAATGCAGGGAGATGGTAGAGAACAACTTTCTTAGTATTTGTATAAGAAATATTACATTTAAGCCATCTACAACTGTCTTTGTCAGACATTATTCTAATGATTAAAATCGATACAAAACATTACTAAGGATGATGTGTGTTCTAGTATGAGGACCTGGGTGATACTAACCCTAATGACACCACTGAGTTAGTCTTTGTGAAAGGTGAAGCCTAGAGAGATTTCATGACGTGTCCAAAGTCTCTTGGTGATTTAGTGTTTGGGGCAAGGCTGTGACTCCAGCTTCCAAGCTCTTCACTGGGTATTCTGTCGAGTAGATGCTGCATTGATGCGTTATCCAAATTGACTCTGACTTAGATCAACCATCTATGAATAACCCTCAGTTATCAGACCATGACTGTCACTGAGAAATGGAGGGTCTGGTTACCTTTAAGAGTGTCTAAATGACTTGCATAGCCACCCAGGAGTTCTGTGATTTGAGTAACAGACCTAGGCAGCATAATTGTGTATTAACTAAGCACGCTCTCCTTGTTCTTCTCTCCCATGACAATTCAGTGAGCAGAAGAGGGACCCTGGGGAAAGATGCACCCACTCTTCACCCTTATTATTTCTCCATCACTTTGTTGGTTCCTTGATTTTTCTGCCCAAAGTGACATTATTTTCTCCCTTCTTCCCTCTCTCTGCATCTCTCTCTACTAGAACCCTTTCCCTGCCAGCACAGAGGCTGGAACGGAAAAACTAGAAGAGTTTTGAGAGAGGAATCCAAATTCTCATTGAAGAGCACACAAGAACTAAGTGACGGAAGTATTGGCCTGGTCCCTGGAGAGAAAGGCATAATATCAGCAAGATGTCAAATTAATATGAAATGTGATTCTAATCAAAATATCAATAATAACGTTTTTGAACTTTACAAATGGATTCCAAATTGTTTCTGGAAGATTAAATGTAATTTTAGATAAGATATTTTTGAAAAAGCACATTAAGAGAGGACTGTGCCCTAGATATTAAAATCTATTAAAAACAAGGTTGAAATCAATATTCTCATGTTTTGTATTTCCATAATTAAAATCTCGTGATACCAGAAGCGAAATAGGCAATTTGATCAATCAAAAAGAGACATAGGCATTGGTCTAGTTGGTATTTCAAATCACTGGAAAAGTTTGGATTATTAATTAACAGGAATTAATCATTAACTAATTGGGATTATTAGCACATTGAAGTTAAAAATTATTATTTCCTACATTGACTAATTGTGGATATCATCAAATTAAAATTGAAATTATTTATAAAAATGCGTTTTCCCTAGCAGCCTTAGGTTTGAGGTTCAAATGACAACTCTAAACTAAAAAGAGGTTAAACTTGTAATATTTTAATCCAATCAGAATAATGCTACTCTCTTCGCATTATTAGATGTTTAGATGTTTCTAGGAATAGATGTGATCTAAGTGCAATCCACAATGTAAGCATAAGGATCTGAGCGAGAAAGCAAGCAGATAATGGAAATTCCACCGAAACGGCAAATTCAGTTCAAACAGCAAAAACAGTATATTTCCTATTGATAAAACTCAAAGCCAAACCTACAGGCATCGAGTTGATCCCTACAGGACAAAATAAAACTTCCTCTGAGTTTCTGAGGCTGTTAAACCTTTAGAGAGATGCCCTGATAGCGCAGTGGTTTCACATTGATTGGGCTGCTAACTTCAAGATCTGTAGTTCAAAACCACCAGCCACTCCTCCAGAGAGATAGGGCTTTCTACTCCTCTAAAGAGCTACAGACACAGAAATCCACTATGTTGCTATGAGTCAGAATCCACTCGACGGCAGGGCAGTGAGGTTGATTGGTTAGGAACACTTAGGGAGCTGAAATTCATCGGTGGAGAAGAACCGCTCACAAGGAACCTGCTAGGCCACCAGGGCTCCTTTTCCTAATGATACACATTGTCCTTGGCTCATTTTTTTTTTACTATTAAAAACAAGGTTGAAATCAATATTCTCATGTTTTGTAGACTGAGTTGTAGGGAATGAAATGTCATTTTAGTCGACATTACACCTTGATATGTACTTTATATATGTACTTTACAGCCATGGGCTATACATCAAAATGTTATAGTGCTTACTCCTATCCCTTAGAACAGGTAAAATGTAGACCTGTAATGTATCACAGAGATTTTGCTAGAGACTCTGCGACATTGATGAAAGTTCAGGGGTAGCATCCAGACTGCAGTGCTTTAGAAAAGAGAGAGAGAGAGACACGAGTGAAAGAATGGGTTTGAAAATAATTGTGGTGAAAAGTTCGGAATGTCAGGAGGTGGAAGAGAGTTTTGTTTTGTTGTTTAAAAGGTAAAACTGTCCTAAGGAAAGAGTTCATCTTGATTCCTATTTTGAATCCTGCTTTTTCACTTTCTATAATGTAAACAAAACATTTCTCCACATCATCAATAGTCTTCTTTTTATCTTATTTATTCAGTTATTGTTGTTGAGAATATACACAAAAAATATATACACTAATTCAACCATTTCTAAAATGTACAATTCAGTGGCATTGATCACAGCCTTCTAGTCGTGCAACCACGCCCACTCTACTGACTTCCTCGACAATCATCCTTTGAAGCACTGTTTCTTTCCTATATAGAATTTATAGGGCATTTGCATAATTAATAACATATAACTCACATATGTACTAAATGACTATTAGTGGACGTTTAGGCCACATTGAATTTGGAGCTCTGATGAATAATTCCGGCATACATAAATCATTTAACATATTTCTGAAATAATTTAGGACATGTGTCAAGAAGGAAAGCTCCTGGGTCAAAATCTATGAGACGTTGTAGAACACTAGCTACATAGTGAAGATCCCAGGTAGCACTGGGCTGCTCATGTCAAGACTGACTTTTCAAACGCACTAACTGATCCAAGGGGGAAAGATGAGGCTGGCCTGCTCCCATAACGGTTTTAATCTTGGAGCCCCTATACAGGGTCTCGATGGCTCAGAGTGGTTTGAGCTACATAGTGCCCTTGCCCGGCAGCAGCCCTAGCAAATGTGCACTTCAAGAGTGGCTACCCATTTGGTAGGGGACAAGAGATCTTAAAATAACAAAAATAAAACTACGACTAAGCAAACAATCAGAGAAAGTAGATTATATGAAGAAGAATGTGACATCAGGATTACACAACTTTGCTTATGGAAAGTGAGGGGGACTTGAAGCATTTTCTGATGAAGATCAAGGATTGCAGGCTTCAGTATGGGTTATAACTCAATGTAAAGAAAACAAAAATCCCCACAACGGGACCAGTAGGTAACACAAATAGAGAAAAGGTTGAAGTTGGTTCCACCTTAGTCCTCAAAGTAACATCCTTGCTTTTCAATACTCCAAAGAGGTCTTGTGCAGCAGATTTAAATAATGCGCCTTTTGACTCATTGCTTGAGCGAAACTTCCCCACAACAATCTTTGAGTTTTACTGTGTTGGGGAAAAGGACGGTTGCTAATCGCTGGACATCGACTCACATACATGCTCCTGTCTAACACTCACTACATGGCAGGTTCAATAAGGCACTGGTAGGGTCTTCAAGGATTTCACATCAAAGAATTCTAAACTGGGGTTGGCAATACCCAGGGTAAAATTCGCTTCCCACCAGTTCAAATCAGACCCCTCCTCTTCGCAATCTGCCAAATCGACATCATGCTTCCCAGGCTCTCCATCATTGATGTATAAAGATTCACTGATATTCAATTAAGTAGTTCTAATGTTCTCAATGCAGCCCTAGACAGCACTTTATAAAGAATACATCTGCCCTCTGGAGACCACGGGGGAAGCCAATTAGTTGGCACTAATTTGCATATCAATCCAGCCATGGAATGCAGTCTGCCTTGTTCTCTAGTCACAAACTGAAGAGCAAAGGGAGGCATCCAAGTCCCCCTTGTCCTTTTTGTCCTCACCTCAAGTGAGCCACAGCCTTCATTAAGAGTCTGAATACTGGGAGAAAAACCCCTCAATGCTCCCAGTCCCCGACAAATAAGCACAATTACTTAGAGGCAATTATTAGTGGGGAATGTTTAATGACCTCCCAAAGGTTAGTACTAATTCACATAAATATTTTATTGCTTAATAAAAGATTTTTGTTTCCGGAGTTGAAAAATTGAGTAGTAATTTTATTGCCAAGTTAAACTTGACTATAAAAGACATGGAATTTTCGAATGTTCAATTCAACAAACATTCAATGAACCACTACTCTACTAAGGCACTGTGTACAAAGTGCTACAATGTTCGGAAGTGCATACTTCCATAAGACAAAAGCAGCAACTTGAAATGATCATGAAGTCGTAGATTATGAGAATTGGAAAGGCCCCTAAACTCACAGAACCAAACCGTCAGTACTGGCTCAGTTGCTGCCACTAGAAATCTTTCAGATCTTTATAAGGATATTTGTTATTTTTCCCCTGGTAGCTTCCTTCTCAGGCTAAACTGAAGTTCTTCCACATTTGACAACACTTGTTGAAATTTGTCTTGAACTGTCTACAAAGGCAGGTCTCTGTAATGGAAACAATTCCTGAGAATTGAATGAAAAGACTCCAGATTCAAATATAATTCAAAAAGGCCTATTTATTAAGTCTTAAACAGAACAAAGTCAAGAAAAGACTAGCATAAATCCTCTGAATGAGGGAGGCCATCCACATGAGGTCATAATGGTGTTCAAGGATTCACAGCCCTATGGCCACTTAAACAGGACATGAGGAACAAAGGAAATTGTCACAAAAGCACGATTACTCGAAGATCGATCCCACAATTGCAGGTTACAGAATGGGAAAGGGACCACAGTCCGGGTGCATGCACTATGGAAGCTTCGAAAAGTTTACAAGGTTAGTTCCAGACCTTCCAATCACCTTAGTCAGGGCATGGCTCGTGACATGGCACCTCTAGTACCCCAATTTCCATCCAGGGTACACCCAGGCAAGTTCATGAGGGGAAGAGGTTTTCACATTGTTGGTCAATGGTCACAAAGAACTCAGTGGAGGCTGAATCTCTGTGGAGACTCAAAGGGGATTTAGAACTGCCACTGTAAAACCATAGCCTTCCACAAAGCTAGTGCTCAAAGTTTAAGCTCCTAATACACCAGTCAGGGCAAGAGAAACCTCTCCCCTCTCTTTTTGTAAGGCACATATTCCTATAAATAGAGCTTAGCAACAGTACCATGACAGAGGAGAGAGATCCCGCAGCCAGAGTACTGGAAAAGAGGCCTGGGCACAGCAGGATGTCTGCAGAAATGATTTCAACAACTTAGGATAATTTAAATCTTAAACCAGCAGGCACTGGACCCCTAAGCTGATTTCAAACACCAAAGTCAACAAACCCAGGATGCTTTTTGAATGCTTACTTCTTTGTTCATACCTGTGAAAGACCCATCTGATTGGTCCATTCTTAACCTGGAGACATAAACAAACCAAGTCCCCCACATCTGATAAAACTCCTAGACAGAGCCACTTTAGCAGCCGCTTACTCAAATCCCCACCTGCTGTGTCAGGTGTTCTCCCCCCTCCCCCCACCTTTCTGAATAAACTTTGCTTTCTGCTTGCCATTTGTGGTCCATGAGTCCATTCTTCAGTTTGTGAGACCAAGAACCCCTGGCTACGTCAGAACAGGAGCAACCACCTGGTGTAAGCAGCTGGAGCACACTGCTCCGCATGAGAAAGCTGCGGCCGCCACTCCCATAATGATGGAAACTAACCGTATTGGAAGTGAGTGAGTGACGAGGCGGGATGCACCGAACAGCACTTTTTTCATAGTCCTAAAAGGAGCCGTCACAATTGTTCCTATGCTTGAGCCCATTGTTGCAGCCACTGTGTCAACCCGCCTCCTTGAGGGCCGGATGGTGTTTCGCTCTGTTGTGCCTAAGGTGGCTATGGGTTAGCACAACAACATAACCAAAGGAGTCCTGGGGGCACCGTGGGTTGACACTTTCATGAAGAGCTATAGCCTCATAAACCCTATAGAGCCGCTCTCGTCTGTCCAATAGGATCGTGATGCATCAAAATACACTGGACAGCAGTGGGTTAGTCTTCTAACATCAGCACTGGACAGCTCAGAAGGAGAAAGATGAGGCTTTCTACATCCATAAAGAGTTTCAGGCTTGGAAATGCATAGGAACACTCGTGAGGGCTCTTTTTAGGACTATGAAAAAACTGCTGTTCGGTGGATTCCCACTACACTTGTCATGTACTCACTTCCAACTCATGACGTTTCGGTTTCCTAGACTATACATTGTTATGGTAGTAGCAGCCTCAGTTTTATCATGCAGTGTAGCTAGCGGTTTCAAAATGGGTACAATAAAACAGAGTTTGTTTATCCATTCCTCTGTAGTCGGGGGTTTTATTGTTTCCTTTTTTTTTTCCTACTGTTGAAATTGCTTTAATAATCATAGGTGTGCAGATGTCTGTCTGTGTTTTGTTCTTTATTGCTTTCGGCCATATACTAGGTGAAGACGATGGTAGGAATCATAAGGTAGTTTCATTTGCATTTGTTTAAGGAAGCGCCATACTGATTGTACTATTCCACCTGCAACATATGAGCATCCCAAACTCTCCACAGCCTCGCCAGCATGTATCATTTTCTGGTTTTTTATTTTTTAATTTTGCCAAGAGTGGTACTGTGCGTGGTATCTCATAGTAGTTTTAATTTGTTTTTCTCTTATGGCTGGTGAATGAGAATATTTCTTCATTTGATTGCTGGCTGCCTGGATATCATTTTTACTAAATAGTCTATTTGGGTCTTGTGACTATTTTTAGTGGATTATTTGTAGTTTTCTATAGATTTTGAAATGAGCCTTATATATGCTATATCATTGCTAAATATTTTCCCAATCTGTGGGCCCTCTATTTACTCTTTTGATGAAGTCTTTAGATGTGCATACATGTCATATTTTTAGAAGGTCCTGGTTCTCTATGTTGTCTTCTAAATAGCATGAGTATTTTTTCATTACGTTTAGCTGTATATTTAATGCCTTGTATTAGGGCTCTTACATTTGTCCCTGAGTTAGTTAATTGTGCCAGCCTGGCCGATAATCACATGTGGTGCTGGTTGAAAGGCGGAGGGATAAATGGGTGGTGAAGCCTCGCCTTTCTAGTTCTCGGGTCTCTTGCTTTGTGATGGTCACACCAGGATGCAGCTGCCTTAGCAGCTCCCTGCTTCAGCTTGCAAGATTGACGTCCTACAAGACATCCCCAAGGAGAAGCCGCATGGACCTATCCCGATGCAGCCCTGGGTGCTGGAGCAGCTGTGTGGAGACCCCTGCTAGTGCTGAGATGCTTACTTATTTATTGACTCAGCTTTCCTCCTGCAGTCGGCATTATTGCCTCTGTTTTGTGAGGTGAAGGACTTTGTGGACTGGTGTTGGGTATGGGTTAATGTTGGACTTGGCTTGGGCAGCATTGGGTTGGGATGTTTTCGTGATGCACATTTTCTTTGCATAAAACTCTCTCTTATACGTGAGTTGCTGTGGATTTGTTTCTCCAAAGTACCCAGACTAATACAGTCCCTATTCATTCATCGATGGTCTTTATGGTTCTAAGGCTTATATTGAGCTCTTTAATCCATCATGAGTTCATTGTGAGGTATGAACCCTGTTTCATTTTTTTCAGGTGGAGATCCCATTTTTCCAGCACCGTATTGAAAAGGTTCTTACTTCCCCCCACTTAATGTGTTTTAGTCCTTTCTCAAAGTTCAGGTGTCTAAAGACACACTGGTTGTGTTTCTGAGTTCTTAATTATAATACGCTGATCTTCATCTCTATCATTCTACAAGTATCAGTCTGCTTTGATTACTTTGGCTATATAGTCTAACACTTGCCTGTCCGTTTGTCATGCTGTGTTCGCTGTGGTGGTTAATGTGATGCTGGAAGCTGTGCCACTGGTATTTCAAATGCCAGCAGGGTCACCCAAAGTGAACAGGTTTTGCAGAGCTTCCAGACTATGAGCAGACAATGAAAATGGACTCGACGCCCACTTTGGAGGAAGCAGCCACTGAAAACCTGATGGATAGAACCTAAACCTGCCAGACACTGAAGACCTAATGAAAGTAAGCAGAACACTATCAGAGATAGTGCCAGAGGATGGGCCCCTCTGATCGGAAGGCACTCAAAGTATAACTGGGGAGGACCAGCAGTCTCAACAAAGAGTTGACCACATTAACATGAGTGGGGTACAACCTTTGAGAGTGGAGCTTTGGGGGTCTTCGCTTGCTGGTGGGGAAAGAAGAAACCGCTGCAAAAATCTGATAATGATCAGAACTTGGAATCTAGAAAGAATGAGTCTAGGGAAATTGGAGGTGGTAAAAAGTGAAATGGAATTCATAAAGATTAATATCCTAGGCTTTAGTTAACTGAAATGGACTGGTATTGGCCATTTTGAATAAGAAAATCACATGATTTACCATGCTGGGACTAACACAATGGAGAGAAATGGCTTGGAAGTCATTGTCAAAATCAACTTTGTAAAATCAAGCATGAAGTACATGTCCATCTGTGAAAGAATTATTTCTATCCCCCATTAAGGAAATCCAGTCAATGCAACTGTTCTTCAAACTTATGCACCAACCACAAAAGCTAGTGCTGTAGAAATTGAAGAATTTTACTGACTTCAGTCAGAAATTGATCAAATATGCAATCAAGATGCATTGATAATTATTGGCAACTGAAATGTAAAAGTTGGAAACAAAGAGGTTTCATATACCAAAAAACCCAGGATTGATGAATCTATAGAGACAAGTAGACTATGGGTTCCTGGTTGGGGGGGACAATGAGAGAAGGGGGTAGAGGGGAGCTGATATCAAGAAGTTGAAGAAGGAAGAGAACGTTCTGAAGCTGATTATGGTAGGAGCTGTACAAAATGGCTTAGTGTGATTGAACTGTGAGAAGAAGGTATCTGTATTAGGTCTCAATAAAATTGTTTTGACACGAAAAAGAAAGAAAAGATCAAAGTGGATGTCAGAACAGACCCTGAAACCTGCTCTTAACCATAGAGTAGCTAGAGCAAATGGAAAAAAGTATGAAGTCAAAGAACTGAATGGAAAATTTCAAAGGAAAACTGGACTGGAGAAGCCAAAGCCAAATAGTATAATAAAATGTGAAAAGACTAAGAATTAGAAAACCCAAGGGGAGAAAATGCTCAACAAATCTTAAACTGAAAGAACTCAAGAAAATAGCATTGAGTTACAATCTTCAAAGATTCTATGGACAAAAATATTGAATGATGCAGCAAACACCAAAGGACGATGGAAAGAATTCACAGTCAATGTACCAAAAAAAAAAAAACTAGTTGATTTTTCACCATTTCAGGAAGTAGTATGAACAAGAGCCAATAGTACTGAGGAAAGAAGTTCAAACTGCACCAAAAGCTTGAGCCAAAAGCAAACCTCCAGGAATTGATAGACTATCGGCTGAAATGTTTCAACCAGCTGTTGAAGCACTGGACACACTCACTGGTCTATGACAGGAAATTTGGAAGAAATCTGGAATAGATCCATCTCTGTACCCATTACCAAGAAAGGTGACCCAACAGAATGCACAAATTATAGGACACTGATATCACATTCAAGTAAAATTTAGCTGAGGCTCATCCAACAATGGTTGTAGTAGTACATTGACAGGGAGCTTCCAGGGGTTCAGTCTGGATTCAGAAGAGGACATGGGACAAGGGGTGAATATCATTACTGTTAGCAGATGAACCTTGGCTGAAAGTAGATCATTCCAGAAAGATGTTCCCTTGTGTGTTCTATGCCGAGGCATTTGACTGTAGATCATAACAAATTATGGATATACCTGAGAAGAATGGGAAATCCAGAACACTTCATTGTGCTCATGAGGAACTTGTGCATGGATCAAGAGGCAGTTGTGCAAACTGAACAAGGGCATACTGCATGGTTTAAGATCAGGAAAGGTATGTGTCAGGGTTGTATCCTCTCCTCATACTTGTTCAATCTGTAATGCTGAGCAAATATCAGAGCAGCTGGTTTATATGAAGTGGAATGTGACATCAGGATTGGTGAAAGGTTTTTTTCACGATCTGTAATATGCAAACGACATAACCTTGCTTGCTGAAAGTGAGGAGAACTTGAAGCTTTTGTTGATGAAGACCAAGGATTATGGCCTTCGGTATGGATTACAACTCAATGTCAAGAAGATCAAAGTCCTCACAACTGCACCAATAGATAACGTCATGATAAAATGAGAAAAGTTTGAAGCTGTCAAGGATTTTATCTTGCTTGGATCCACAATCAGTGCTCATGGAAGCAGCAGTCAAGAGATGAGAAGACGATTTGCATTATTTAAATCTGTTGCATGAGACCTTTGTAGAGTACTGAAAAACAAGGTTGTCACTTTGAGGACTGAGGTACACCTGTCCCAAATCATGGTATTTTCCATTGCTTCGTATACATGTGAAGGATGGACACTGAATAAAGAAGAATGGATGCATCTGAATTGTGGTGCTGGAGAAGAATATTAAAAGTACCATGGACTGCTAAAAGGTCAAACCATCCTGCCTTGAAAGAAGTAGAACCAGAATGCTCCTTAGAGGCAAGCATGGTGAAACTTTGTCTTCCATACTTTGGACATGTTGTCAGGAGAGGCAAATTCCTAGAGAGGGATATCAGGTTTGGTAGAGAGGTAGCAAAAAAGAGGAGGGCCCTCAAAAAAATGAATTTACACCATGCATACAATGGGTTCAAACACAAAAACAATTGTGAACATAGCACTGGACCGGGCAGTGTTTTGTTCTGTTGTGCAAAGGGTCACTATGGATAGGAACTGGACAAATGGCACCTAACAACAGCAAAGTCTGGGAGTGAAAGGTTTTCTATGTTGTTTTTGTTTTATAACAGCATTTTGTTTATTCTGGGTTTCTTAAAATTGATTATTAGTTTTTACATTTCTTTGAAGAATTGTGCTGGGATTTGGAGAGGAAGTACTGTGCTGGGATTTGAATTTATAAAGTGTTTTTGGCATAGATTCAGGAATGAATTTTGGACTCAAACTTAATCCTAGTTCCAATCTAAGGACAATTAGTTCTTACAACATGGTCATGCTTGATACTCACCCTCATGAAGGAAACACAAATGATTGTTGTAACAGGCAGCCATCTAAGTGAGACATCAACTAAGCCCACATGGAAGAAGCACACCAACATCTAGGTTCCAAGGATTGTAAATTATATAATCCAAATTCAAAGGTAGGAATAGTATAAGAGTTTAAATTGTGAGCGTCTGGTGTGCAGAAGGCCATGGATTACAGTGGAAGCCCAAAGTACATTTGCAGGATCTACACAGGGAGTAAACCTCTGTTAACTTCCCTCTAACCATATATTAACGGATGAGAATAACCTGGTTATCAGGGAGTGAGAGTAATAGAGAAACAACGATAGTAGATTAAAGTGATCAATCTAACTTGAACAGTTAAAACCTTGCCATTTGACATCCCTTTTGATACACGTTGTGCTTGATCTAGCTTTTAGTATCTTTTATGGGTTTTTTTGTATTGGGGTTTGGCTCTATTGCATTTTGTCGTTGTTGGTAGCCTTCTTGACTCTGCTATGTGTTTTTTCTATGATTTTTTGGTATATGAAACCCAAAATAGGTGAATCTATAGAGACAACAACTAGAACAAGGGTTCCTGGCACGGGAAATGTGGGGGTAAAGTGGAACTAATAACAAGAAATTCAAGAAGGAAGAAAATGTTTTGAAATTGATTGTGGTAGTGATTGTACAACATTGCTTGATATGATGGAACTATGGAATCGTACGATGTCTGGATTAGCTCCTAATACAACGGAAAAATAATTAAAATACCAAAAAAATTTAAATGATAAGTAAATTCCTATAAAATCTATAAATTCCTCTTCAGACTCACGCAACACAGGAAATGACGCCAAGTGCAGGATAATCACAGGCCAAAGGGTGGAAAGTCTTGCAGATTCAGTGGCGGTAGAAGCATCTTAGCACCGGCAAGGGCCTCCGCGTGGCTCCTCCAGCTCCCAGGGCTCTGGCTGCATCAGCATAGCTCCATCAGGCTTGTTGTCAGTAATGCCTCACTGGGAGTGGGAGAGTGTGTCCCACCTCCAGCGAGCTATTTATCTCCTTAGCACCTCCAAATGGGGCCATCAAGCTGCGATCTGATTGAAAGGCAAAACTCCACCCCTTTACTCTTAATCCTCTCAAATTCACAACAGTTGATGTAGCTACCACATCTTCCTCGAGGATTCTCATAATTTTGAACCTCTTCTGGGTCAACCCATTCACCTCGTTACTCTGGGGAATTTCTGCAAGTCCAGCCCTCAACAGTCCCAGCTTGGCATTGGGAACCAGTCTAGACAATATAAACCTTCCCTGTCCAACTGGAATGCTGCAAGCAGGGCCGGACCCTTTCAACCGCAGGGCACAATAGCCTATGAATATTCCTGTCCAATTTCATAATCAACCTTCCCCAATTCTGATGGGGGAGAAATGTTAAGTAGGGGTGGGTGAGAAGGAGGAAGCTCTGAAGAAGAGACCTCACTGTGAGGTCTGAAGGACAAGGGAGCTAAGGCTCCACAAGCATCCTGCCCGGGAGCACAGGACCCTCAGCATTTTGAAGGTCTCTTCCCTCTGAGACACTAAGATGTAATTCTCAGAAATTTCCACTCCTCAGAAAAGGTCCAGAAATCAAGCTGTTCAATTTTGTCCACTATTTTCAAAGTTTCTTTGCATGGGGTTTCACAGAGACCCCAACTACACTACCAGATTGGATCCTCTCCTTCAATATTTTTGACATCGAAAAAAACCTAATAGATAACAGTGTGTTCTCTTCTCAGAAAAATACATTCTAAAATAAAACCTAATAAAAAAGAGACATCTAGCAAGTCCTTAAGTATTTGGAAATGAAACAAAACCCAAAGCCAAATTCACTGGCATTGGGTCAATTCAGACTCATAGAAATCCTATAGAAAAAAGTAGAACTGTCTCTTTGGATTTCTGTGACTTTACTTCTTTATAGGAGTACATAGCCTCATTTTCCTCCCATGGAGCAGCTGGTGGGTTCAAACAGCTTACCTTGTGCTTCGCAGCTCAACGAGTAACACACTATGCCACCACATTGCTAAATAACACACAGATCAAAGAAGTAGTTTTAAATGCGGATTTTAGGTAAAAAGCTTGATTTAAAGTCCAATTCCCCAGCTTTCTAAACATTCTCTATTTCGTTGTTGTTGAAAATATGCACAGCAGTTATACACAAATTCAACTATTTTCTTTTTTATTTGTTTTTTTCCTCCCATTCTTTATTGTGCATTCAGTGATGGTTTACAGAGCAAATCAGTTTGGCTTTCAATAATTCATGTACATTTTGTTTCATGTCATTGATTGTGATCTTCACAATGCAGCATCACCTGCCCCACTTCTTCCCTGTGTTTCCTGTTTTCATGCCTGATTTTTCCCTATCCCTTCTGAAGTTCATTCTTGGGCAAGTACTTCGTTTTTTACGTCAAATGGTTTATTATACTAAGATATGTGTACCTCCCTATGGTTTCTGATCCCGTTACAGATCTGTTTCTCCTTTGGTTGAAAACTGAACCATAAGATTGAGTTCATTTCTAGACCTGAAAGGTGACCAAGGACCATAATCTCCAGGGATCATCAGTATCTATGTGACTAATCTGGTAATTATCAGATTAAGTCTAAGAATTTTTATGATTTTTAATTTTGCTAGACTCTTTTCTCCCACTCTATCCAGGAACTTCTAATATGATCCCTCTAACCATTTAGGTTTACTGATCTCAAGGTTGTGGAGACTAATGAACAAAATGTGAAGCTAAGAAAATTACAACTTGTCAAAATATGAAATGGAACTCAAGGAGGGTGTGAGAGGTGCGGTAAGGATTCAGCAAGGGCAATGTAGCCAAGAGAAATTACTGAAACCCAAATGAAGGCTGAGAAGGAGAGTGGGACAAGAGGAAAGTAAAAAGAAATAGAGGAAGGAACTAGGAGACAAAAGGACATTTATAGAGGTCTAAATACAGGCATGTACATATGTAAATATTTTTATATAGGATGGGGGAAATAGATCTACATGCATATATTTATAAGTTTAGTATTAAGGTAGCAGATGGACATTAGACCTCCAGTTAAATACTTTTTCAACGCAAGAACACTTTGTTCTATTAAAATGGCAATCTATGATGCACACATTCCCAACACGATTGCTGAAGACAAATGTGTGCATAAGCAAATGTGGTGAAGAAAGCTGATGGTGCCAAGCTATCAAAAGATATAGCATCTGGGGTCTTAAAGG
>NW_022111376.1:4910681-4916893 GCF_000313985.2 Echinops telfairi
TGGAAAGCAAATGTTTTGAGAATGATGATGGCAACAAATGTGCAGATGTGCTTGGCACAATGGATGTATGTATGGATTGTGATAAGAATTGTCCGAGCCCCCAATAAAATGATTTTTTAAAACAAGAAAGATGTGTATATACAACAGCAAATGAATATTGAGAAACATCCCAGCCCAGTCCAGATCAAAGCCATAAGTCCAATTATAGCGCATATGTCCGAGTCCTCTTCAGACTCATGAAACATAGAATGACGCTGAATACAGGAAGATCATAGGCCAGTGGGT
Organism: Echinops telfairi; assembly: GCF_000313985.2. Lineage (NCBI taxonomy): Eukaryota > Metazoa > Chordata > Mammalia > Afrosoricida > Tenrecidae > Echinops > Echinops telfairi. Next base: position 4,910,967 of record NW_022111376.1, read on the forward strand.
TGGAAGTCTTCTGGATTCAGTGATGTAAACATCTCAGCGCTGGCAAGGATCTCTACGTGGCTTCTCTGGCTCCAGAGGATCTCGTTGCATCAGGGTAGGTCCATGTGGCTCCTCCAGCTCCCAGTGCATAGCGCCATTTGTCTTGCCAGTGGAGCCTCTCTCAGGGAGTCTGAACAGAGTGTGTATGTCTCTCTCTTCCAAGGAGAAAATCCAGGAGTTCCCAGAACTCTCAGGAGAAGGCCATGCCTATACAGAGGCCTCATTGGCTATGACCCAATTGACAGACTAGACTCCAGCCCATTTACTCTTAATCCTCTCAAGCCCCAAATTGACACCAGGTTATGTAACTACCACAGGGAGAGTGAAGGAGCAGTAGAACAGATTGTGATTGCATAACTCATCTTAGAGGTGATTTGACCATGGGGGGTGGTGGAGGATGTGATCTAAAATTGATGTGGGGGTAATTGGATAATTATCCTTGATATGGTCGCATGGTAGAACCATTGAATTATATGTTATGTAAATTACTTGCCAATAAAACTGTTGAAAATAAATAAATAATCAGGAAAAAATGAAGTGGAACTCATAAACATCAATATCCTAGGCATTAATGAGCTGAAATGGACTGATACTGGCCATTTTGCACCACACCATCATATGGTTTACTATGCCAAAAATGACATATGGAAGAAAAATTATGTTAAATTTATCACTGAAAAGAATGTCAAAATCTATCGTGAAGTTCTTTTGCAAGACCAACTACTTCTTCGTCACAAATATATTTTTTCAGCAACGCAAATGGCAACTATACATGTGGACTTCCTCTGATGGAATGCACAGAAATGAAATTGACTGCATTTGTGTGAAGACGCATGGAAAAGGTCAATAGCAACAGCTAAAACCAGGCCAGAGGCTGACTGTGGAACAGATCATCAATTTCTCATATGAAAGTTCAGGTTAAAGCTGAAGAAAATTAAAATGAGAAGACCACAGAAAAATTATGACCTTGGGTTTATCCCACCTGAATTTAAAAACATCTCAAGAACAGATTTCCTACGTAAAGAATAATGATAAGCTGTGGAATGACATCAAGCGCATCATACACAAGCACACAAAAAATCATTAAAAAGAAAGAAAAGATCAATCTGAAACTTGCTCCTAATCATAGAGTTGCTAAGACACATGGGAGAACTCATGAAGTAAGAGATGCACAGAAAACGTCAAGGAAGCTGAGAAGGCAAAGTCAAATATTATATTAAAATGTGCAAATCCCTAGAGTTAGAAAACCAAAAAGGAAGGACATGCGCAACATATAGTAAACTGAAAGAACTCAAGAAAAAAAAATTAAGCCTTGAGTTGCAACATTGAAAGATTCTAAATGGAGCCCTGGCGGTGTAGTGGTTATGCGTTGGGCTGCTAACCCCAAGGTCGGCAGTATGGAACCACCAGCCATGGGAGAAAGACAGACTTTATACATAAAGAGTTACAATCTTAGAAACTTACATGGGCAGTTCTGCCCAGGCCTAGAGGGTTTCTATGAGTCAGCATCAACTCCATGACGGTAAGTTATGGGCCAAATATTGAATGATGCAGAAAACATTAAAGAAGATGGAAAGAATGATGATAACAAAATCCAAATATAATGAAGGGGAAAACATCAGAACTTAAATTGTGAACACTCAATTTATATAAGGCTGTGGAGGACAGTGGAAGCCCAAAATCCATCTGCAGACTATCTAGTCAGATGAAGCCTCTGGAAAATCCCCTTGGGCCACAGGCAAGGGACTGGAACAGCTTTACTATCAGACAGAGATTATTGTATGTAAACTTGATTATGGAGAATTGAATCATGGTATAATATGATCGATACTTGTCAGTTGACCTCCCTCTTGACCTCCCTCCAACTCGAATCTGCTCTAAGCTTAAATATTTCTTTCTTGTTCCATGACAGAAATTTCTTCGCTAGCTTTTTAAATATTGCTGGTGGTCTTTTATTTCTTACTCTTTATTTTGTATGCTTGTATTTATATTTTTCTTCTTTCTGTTTCATTTAGTTTTTGTTTTTTGTTGTTTCTGTTAGGTGTTATCATTTATGAAGTACAGAAGGTGTGGATGTATAGTGACAATAATTGATACAATAGATTATTAGAGATGGGGAGTGGGGAGAGTGAGGGAAATTGGGAAGCCAACAATGAATGTGGGAGGGACAGGGAACACTAGATTGTCATGCTGTATATACAGCTCTTTTTATAGAAGTGAATGATATGTGAATTTTATAACAATAAAACTATTTTTAAAAAGAAAATGTAACAATACAGAGTCACTGTATCAAAAAGAGCTAGGTGATATTCCACCACTTCAGGAGGTAGTATATGAACAAGAACCAATAATACTGAAGGAAGAAGTTCAAGCTGCACTGAAAGTGTTAACCAAAAACAAACCTCAAAGAATTGATAGAATATTAACTGAAATGTTTCAACAAGCTGATGAAGCACTGGAAGCACTCACTCATCTATACCAACCGACTAGAAGAGATCCATATTTGTACCCATTACCAAGAAAGGTGACTCAACAGAATGCACAAATTATAGAACAATATCATTGACATTCAAGTAAAATTTTGCTGAAGATCATTCAATAACAGTTGCAACAAAACATTGACAAGAAACTGCAAGGGGTCCCAGCCAGATTCAGAAGATTAAGTGGAACAAGTGATAACTCTGCTGACATCACCTGGATCTTGGCTGAAAGCAGAGGATACCAGAAAGATGTTTACTTGTGATTTGTTGACTATGCAAAGGCATTTGACTGTGTGAACCATAACCAACTATGGAAAGCCTTGAGGCGAATGGGGATTGCAGAACAGTTCATTGTGTTCTTGTTAAACTTGTACATGGATCAAGAGGCAGTTGTGCAAACAAAACAAGGGAATACTGCATGGTTTAAAATCAGGTAAGGTGCGTGTTAGGGTTATATCCTTTCACTATATTTATTCAATCTGTATGCTAAGCAAATAATCAGAGAAGTTGGCTTTTATGAAGAAGAATGTGACATCAGAATTGGAGGAAGGTTTATTATCAAACTTCATTCAATATATGAATGACACAACCTTGTTTGCTAAAAGCGAGGAGGAGTTGAAGCACTTGTCAAGGAAGATCAAGGATTGCAGCATTCGGTATGGATTACAGCCCAATGAAAAGAAAACTAAAATCCTCACCACTAGACCAATAGATCACATCATGATAAACGCAGAAAAGTTTGAAGTTGTCAAGGATTTCATCTTGCATGGGGCCACAATCGATGCTCATGGAAGCTGCAGTCAAGAGATAAAAGGACACATTGCATTTGGTAAATCTGCTTCACAAAATCTTCAAGTGTTGAAAAGCAAGGATATTAGTTACTTTGAGGACTAAGATGCGCCTGACCATGGTATTTTCAATTGGCTCGTATGCATGTGAAAGTTGGACATCGAATAAAAAAGAGTGGAGAAAAATTGATGCAAGTGAATTACAGTGTGACCAAAGTATTTTGAAGGTCCCATGGACTGCCAAAAGAGCAAACAAATCTGTCCTGGAAGAAGTGCAGTCAGATGCTCCTTAGAGGCAAGGATGGTGAGACTTCATCTCACGTGCTTTGGACAGGTTGTCAGGAGATACCAGTCCCTGAAGAAAAACATCATACTTGGAAAAATAGCTGGGGTAGCAAAAAAGAGGAAGGCCTTCAAAAGATGTGTTCACAAAGTGGCTGCAACAATGGACTCAACCATAAGGACCATTGTGAGGATGGTGAAGGACCCATTGGTGTTTGATTCTGTTGTATGTGAGGTTGTTGTGGGTCAAACTTGAAAGTTCCCCATGACAACAGCAACAACTGGAAGTCCTATGCTGTCTTCAATAAGATATGATCTATGCCTACAAGGACAATCCGGTGATACAACTGTTATTCAAATTTACCCACCAACCACTAAAGCCAATGATGAAGTTGAAGAATTCTACCAGCTTCTTCAGTCTGAAATTGATGGATCATGCACAGATTCTGTATCTCAGTACATGAAAATAAACACTTGTCAACGAATTACTCACTCCTATAGGGGGAAACACTGGGAACGGAGAGGTAGAATGAAAGAATAAAAGGGCAAGAAAGGATATTAAAGGAACATGTTTTATTTTTTTTTTCTTTCTTGGGATAATAGAGAGACTCAAAACAGAAGGAATTAATTCTTAAAAGAGAAGGTAAATGTTACATATTGCCCAAGCAAAAGATAAGGTCTCTTCAAACTGCAACTGTGAGATGAGTGTCAATAGTTCTGGAAGCAGACTCAGAGGCGCAATGAAACCCCCTAGACCAAGTTGCTCTTGTGTGGATGGGTTCCAAAAGCCCGACTTCCGAGGCAAAGATGCCTACATCACCATGCCTTTTTGCATGAGCCTTTCCTCTATACCTCTCATATCAGGGTGGCCCACTTTTTTAAGCTCAGTTGCATCATTGATAATAGTGAAATATTAGACCACCCCTCCCCCTACAAGAATTTATTTCAGAGGACAGCACTGAATCTGCAGCTCCGGGAGAGGGACATGTCTGATCAGAGCACACGGGAGCAAATGAAGGGGGAGGAAGAGAGAGTGGAGCACATCCTGGCCCACCAACTCTTGATGACGAGATTCCTGCTCAAAGCAGCCAATCCACAGAGAAGACCACATGGCTGGTCCCACTATGAGACATGACATCCCTCACTGACCCATAGCCCTACAGGGGACAACACTGGAGACACAGTGAGGGAATTCCGCCCCATCTGATCTCATCACACCGAGGCAAAACACTAAGGGCACGGAACAGAACATCAAGGGGAGCAGAGCAACGAAGTTCCCAGGGAATAACAAAAATAGACTTTGGGGCTGGGTGCCCCAACAGACTCGACTGGAAAACACTCCTAAGGGCCAATAGTCCTTGAACTAACTACAAGCTTTTCTTTCTTGTTGTTGTGTTTTGTTTTGTTTCTTCGTCATTGGCTTGTTGTTGTTGTTGTTTTGTTTTGTTTTCTTTTGTTGCTTGGTTTTGCTTTGTCTTGTTTTTGTGCATGTTATTATCTCCACAGGTCTGCCTACATAAGATAGGCTGGATGAACAATCTGGAGGAGAAAACAACGGAACTGACAGTTCCAGGGGGACATGGGAGAGGGGGAGGTGCGGGGAAAGGTAGTGGTGTTAACAAACCCAGGGACAAGGGAAAAACAAGTGATCTAAATTGGTGGTAAGGAGGGTGTAGGAGGCCTGGTAGAGCATGACCAAGGGTAATGTAACCGAGAGGAATTAGTGAAAACCTAATGAAGGCTGAACATGATACTGGGACAAAAGGAAAGTAAAAGGAAATAGAGGAAAGAGCTAGGAGGAAAAGGGCATTTATAGAGGTTTAAATAAAAGCATGTACATATGTAAATAAATTTATATGTGAGGATGTAGAAATAGATCGATGTGCATATATGTATAGAGTCAGTATTAAGGTAGCAGATGGACATTGGGCCTCCATTCAAGTTCTCCCTCAATGCAAGAACACCTTGTTCTATTTAACTGGCATTCCATGATGCTCACCTTCCTGACACAATCGCTGAAGACAAAGCGGGTACATGAACAAATATGGTGAAGAAAGCTGATGGTGCCCAGCTATCAAAATATATAGCGTCTGGGGTCTTAAAGGCTTGAAGGCAAACAAGTTGCCATCTAGCTCAGAAGCAACAAAGCCCACATGGAAGAATCTCACCAGCTTGTGTGATCACAAGGTGTTGAAGAGATCAGGTATCAGGCATCATATGAACAAAAAATCATGTCATTGTGAATGAGAGGAAGTATGGAGTGGAGACCCAAAGCCCATCTCTAGGCAATTGGACATCCCCTTATGGAAGGGTCGCAGGGAGCAGACAAGCCATTCAG
>NW_022111376.1:4917373-4927137 GCF_000313985.2 Echinops telfairi
AACGAATGTACAGATGTGCTTTACACAATTGATGTATGTATGGATTGTGATAAGAGTTGTATGAGCCCCTAATAAAATGATTTTTAAAAATAGTGAAATATTAGAATCCTTCTAGATATCTGCTAATTGGAGACTGGCTATAATATTACATTTCTAATGTCATTTTTCTGCTCAAAAGTGTTCAGTGCTTGCTGTTGCCCTCATGATCAATTCCTAACTCCTTAGTCTGTCTTTCCTGGCCCTCCCTCCTCAAGCTAGTCTGTATTTTGTCTAACCTTGGCCTTCATTCATCACTTATAGCATTAGTCTGGAAAGACTAGAGGAACAAATTCCTAGGCACTCATTTGTGTATAACAAAGAGCTTTATATAAAGAGTAATTGAATATTGAGAAAACATACCAGCCCAGTCCAGATTAAATTCATAAGTCTGATATTAACCCATATGTCTGATACCAATTTATAAAGTCCTCTTCAGACTCACAAAACACATGCCATGACACCGAATGCAGGAAGATCACAGGCCAGTGGGTGGGAAGTCTTGTGGATCCAGTGGCATTGTAAGCATCTCAGCGCTGGCTGGGGTCTCCACGTGGCTCCTCTAGCCCAGGGCACTAGCATAGCCACATGTGTCTCGTCATCTGCAATGTCTCCCAGTGGGTAAGTGTGTGTCCCGCCTCCAATAAGTTATTTATCTCCTTAGCGCCTCCAAATTAGGTCATCACCTGCAACTTGATTGACAGGCTAAACTCCACCCTTTCATTCTTAATCCTCTCAAATTGACAACAGGTTATATAACTACCACACCTATGTTGTGAAAACTGAGAAGTATGATTTGTGAGAAGAGAAGCTCTGACTAGAGATCATGTCTGATTTGTACTAACACTAGCTAAAGTGCCCAAGTACTTACTCTTGGCCTTGTCCCTTGCTTTCAGCAAAGAGAAGGAAATCTGAACAATTGTTGCTGTTGTTATAGAACACATAATGTGCTCTGTAGCTTATGATGTGGTCTACATATGCCAACACATTTGAAATTACAACAACCTCATCAGTAGGCATTATTCTCTCGATTCAGAGATGAATAACTTGAGGCCACAAACATGAAATGACTTTGCCACAAACATGAAGTGACTGAGAATGTTGAAGTTAGGCTCAACTCATCAATAAGTTCTTGTCAGTAGTAGTCTTTGTTCCCTTACCTCCCTGTCTTCATTGCCTCACTCCATTGCCAAAACATTCACACTGGAATTAATTCTTTATCATCCTTACAGCTGCACCATCGAATGCTACGAAAAAAGTCATCTTGCAATGCACATTCCCCCAGTAACTACTGGGTGTGTTCCCTTCCAAGCACTTCTCTGAGACCTCCATTGTGTAAGCTATGGTCTTTTCTTCTTCTCTGGCTCTATCTTCCTTGCATACAAACATGTTCACCAACTTACTACTCTCCAACTAAAAGAAGAAGATGAACCCTTCTTTGAATCCTGTATCTTGCTTTACCTATTATCACCTTTCCTTCCATTCTCAATCAAAATTCTTCGGGGAAGTGGTTTCTTATTCATACTTCCATCAATTATAACTCTAGGTACAATCCCCACTCTCCTGCCTGAAACTGTTCTCATTTTATGGGACCTGACAGCAATGTTTAGGCAAGTCAACCATCCCTTGCTTCTTGAAACTCTTTTTAGCCTTTCTTTGCAAGATACTACTCTCTTTCCCCCCACTTTCCTTCTACTCCTCTTGATGTTCTTTCTCATTTCCCTATTCAGACTTCTTGTTGTCTGCCTGCTCCAAAAATGTTTCTAGGTATTCAACTGTAGAGTCCCCTTCAGTAAGAATGAATTCCCTGTCACTAGGAGTGCTCAATCGGAAGCTAGGTAGATATCTGCAAGAGACATTAGAGAAGAAATCCCTGCACTGAGGATTAAGTTCAATTGTATGACTTTTAAACTACTTTCCAACTCTAAAAATTTATGAGCCTATATGCTGAGTGCCAAATTAGAAGTCCAGTAAAGAAATTCTATACGAGTTCAGAGACAGGGAAAAGCTTACCAAGTTTAAAGATAATTGAGTCTGAAGGAAGGTTGGTGAATCCTAAAAGACATAATAATTCAGTAGAGCTTATCAATTTCAGTCTATCCCAACATAAAAACTTTCTAAAACTATTGGCTAAGACTTTTACAATTGCTTTATTTGATGAGCCAAATATATGAATTAGATTTTACAGCGGCAATGCAATTGATAAAATACCTGTATAAACATGAGCTACTCCATTTTAAATTGTTTAAATAACACTGTGACCATAAAATGTTGCCCCTAATAAGACAATGGATGCTGCCCATTTTTCAATCCAAGGACGTATTTGTCTTTGGTAGTGAGATTTTACTAGTTCAATCGGAGCCTGTCTAATGAGGAAGAAGGCAGAAATTGGGAGAGCACTTAACTTATTCTCTCATTCTTAAGTCTTTACAGGACCATTTCTTTCACTCCCTGACCCCCACCACCACCACAAGAAACTATTGTCTCTAAGAATCTTTTAAGAACTACAGGTATCCTCTAGAGATGGAGACCCACCTTTGTAAATTACTCAAGCCCAAATCCTTATCTTGTTCTTTTAAATTCTGAGCTTATCACTGTCAGAGATCCTGGACTCCTCACTACTGATCCCACTCCATGACCACTCTTCAAGATTAAGGTCCATTTTTCCCTTCAAAACTTCTCTGGAGTCCAGCTCCCCACCCCCACCCCAATTCCCACTGATTCTACTTAGGTAAGTTGTTAGCACACTTAGCCCCTCATCTGATTGTGCTTGCCTGTGATTTGAGGTCTAGTAAGAATATAGTTTTGAAAATCCAACTTCTCAGTTGTTAGATTCCATGATTCCTAACTTAGTTCGACATTGACCCTGCCTCACCACAATCACCAGTTACTAAAGTAGGTAACTACTTTGAGGACACTCTACAAGCCTCTAATTGCAGAAAATGCTGTAGCTGGTCTGTGGAGCAGCTGCTGCTCAGATCTGCCCATTAACCCTACAGTTTGGCACAATGGTTTTACAGGCTCCCACAATTAGCCAAAGCTAACATTTCTTTAAACCATAAATGCTCCCATTAATTGAAAAGATGCCCACAGTCTTTGCTACAATTCTATGTTATTCTATAGTTACTAGCTAAAGCAATTAAATAACAGAAATCATTCATTTGCAAGCTCAGGAATGCACAGGGGCAGCTCCACCATGATTTAAAAGGTTGCAATAAGTCAGCATTGACTTGCGGTCAATGGAAGTGATGTCCCAGGAAGATATTCGATAACATTATCTAACATAAAATGGCATAGTTTTCTCTAAGGTGAACCAGAGACATACGAGGGAGTACCCCCCCCCCAAAAAAAAACTAACGAAATTGTGTTGGGTGGAGCGGAGCTTTCCTAATACGCATTTTCCCCACTAACTCATTGTGAGTTACCAGCGGCATCACCTGGGAAGGTTCTCTCTGGTAACAGTGAATTTTTTGTAAAAGTTGCTTCACTCAAAGCTCATTTTTTGTTGTTATTGTTGTTGTTGTTTTGTGTGTGTGATGGCTGATTTAAGAGAACAGTGTGCGGCTGTGAAATTTTGTTTCCTGCAATATCCCCCTCACATCAAAAAAGCCAAAAAAACAAATGAGTATCATCTTGATCTTTGATTTCACTTCACCAGCATTTTGAGGGCAAGGTGATGATGGCATCTTCCAGTGGCTGGATTAATGTTTCCTTTCGGGGTCATAAGAATAGCACCATGTCTCATCACAGTAATGAACTTGGGAAAATAGCCTGGGTTGCTTTGGAGCTACTCTTTCAAGCAAACAGGGCATGTTTCCACTCAACACTCTTTTTCCTGGTCAGTCAGAACCCAAGGCACAAATTTCCCAGTGACTCTTCTCATTTCCAAATTTTCCGTTACAATTCAATGAACCAAGCTCCAATATAGTCCAGATAACTTCCCAATCTCTTCAATGGTCTGTCATCAGTCTTTGAGCACAAGTGCACTAATTGTGTTGACATTCTCATCGTTAAGGGAGCTGATGGACATCCAGAATGAGGTTTGTCATCAATCGACATTTCACCTTTTTTTGAAACCAGAAAACCACTCAGACACTTGAGTTTTTCCTCATAGTACTGTCCTTGTAAGCTGAGTTCAACATCACAACAGTTTCTGCGGCATTTTTCTGGAGCATGAAACAAAATTTCACAGTCTTACGCTGTTCTCTTAATCAGCCACCAAAAAACTCAAATTCTGTTGGGTGGAATCTTCATAGTATGTATTTCCTGCAACTTACTCTAAGTTAGTGCACCCAGTGCCATCACCTGAGAAGGTTCTCTCTGGATGAACAATCTGGAGGAGAAAACAACAGGACTGACAGTTCCAAGGGGACATGGGAGAGGGGGAGGTGGGGGGAAAGGTAGTGGTGTTAACAAACCCAGGGACAAGGGAACAATGAGTGATCCAAATTGGTGGTGAGGAGAGTGTGGGAGGCCTGGTAGGGCATGATCAAGGGTAGTGTAACCAAGAGGAAATGCTGAAACCCTGGTGGAGACTGAGCATGATAGTGGGATAGGAGGAAAGTCAAAGGAAATAGAGGAAAGAGCTGGGAGGCTAGATAAAGGTCTAGATAAAGACATGTACATATGCAAATATATTTATATATGAGGATAGGGAACTAGATCTATGTGCATATATTTATAACTTTCGTATTAAGGTAGCACAAGGACATTGGGCCTCCACTCAAGTACTCCCTCAGTGCAAGAACACTTTCTTCTATTAAATTGGCAATGTATGATGCTCAACCTTCCCGATACAACCGCTGAAGACAAAGCAGGTGACTAAGCAAATGTGGTGAAGAAAGCAGATGGTGTCCGGCTATCAAAAGATATAGCATCTGAGGTCTTAAAGGCTTGAAGATAGACAAGTGGCCATCTAGCTCAGAAGCAACAAAGCCTACATGGAAGAAGCACACCAGCTGGTGCGATCACAAGGTGTCGAAGGGATCAGGTATCAGGCATCATCAGAACAAAAAATATTACCATAGTGAATGAGGGGGAGAGTGCTAAGTGGAGACCCAAAGCCCATTTGTAGGCCACTGGACATCACCTTACAGAAGGGTCTCAGGAAGGAGACGAGCCAGTCAGGGTGCGATGTAGCAACAATGAAAAATGCAACTTTCCCTTAATTCCTAAATGCTTCCTTCCCCCCTCCCCCCATTACCATGATCCCAATTCTACCTTGCAAGTCTGGCTAGACCAAAAGATGTACACTGGTACAGATAGGAACTGGAAACACAGGGAATCCAGGGAGGATGATCCCTTCAGAGCCAGTGGTGTGAGTGGCAATACCCGGAGGGCAGAGGGAGGGTGGGTTGGAAAGGGGGAACCAATTCCAAAGATCTACATGTGACCTCCTCCCTGGGGGACGGACAACAGAAAAATGGGTGAAGGGAGACGCCAGACAGGGCAAGATATGACCAAATAATAATTTATAAATTATCAAGGGTTCATGAGGGAGGGGGGAGCGGGGAGGGAGGGGAAAATGAGAACCTGATGCTGGGGGTTTAAGTGGAGAGCAAATGTTTTGAGAATGATGAGGGCAATGAATGTACAAATGTGCTTTACACAATCGATGTATGTATGGATTTTGATGAGTTGTATGAGCCCCTAATAAAATGATTAGAAACCCCAAAAAAGTGCTGTCTAGGACTGTATTGAGAATATTGAAACTAAACATTTGAAGCCACACATTTGTCTGCCATATTTAGTGGGGCAATGCTGATTCTGACTGTGACAATGTAAGATTTTTTATTGTACAAGTAAACTCTTAAGTGACTGGACATTATTTAGACAAAGAACTGGAGTTGGTGATAGGGCAACACTTTCAATAACACTCATTCACAAAGGCAGAACCATGTCTTCCAAACTAACACATATGTGGTAGTCATTTAATAATCTGTTGTCAATTTGAGAGGAAAGAAAGGAGTGTGGTCTGGCCTATCAATCAGGTCATAGCCAATAAGGCCTCTGTGTGTGCATGGCCTTCTCCTGAGGATTCTGGGAACTCCTTTATTCCTCCTTGGAGGTGGGAGACACACTCTCTCTCTCTGCTTACTCCCTGCGAGCCATTTCTGATAAGAAGCTACATGAAGCTACCCTGATGCAACCAGAGCCCTGGAAGCTGCAGAAGCCACGTGGGGACCCCAGCGCTGAGATGCTTACAACACCGCTGGACCCACAAGACTTTCCACCCACTGGCCTGTGATCTTCCTGCATCCGATGTCATTGCATGTGTTTTGTGAGTCTTAAGAGGGCTTTATAGATTGGTATCAGACATATGGGCTAATATTGGACTTATGGACTTTATCTGGACAGGGCTGGAATGTTTTCTCAATATTTGATTGCTCTTGTATATAAAGCTCTTCCCTATACACATATGTCTATGAATTTGTTTTTCTAGCCTACCCAGACTAACACAACATGTCATAAGAAGGAAAAACAAAACAAACCGACTCATACTGACCCTATAGGACAGGGTAGAACTACCTCTGTGTGTTTCTGAGACTGTAACTGTATAGGATTAGAAAACCTGTTCTTTCTCCAGTGGAGTGACTTGTGGTTTCAAACTGCTGGTCTTGTGGATCACACACCACCCAACATGTAACCACTATTCCACCAGGGCTCTTCATAAGAAATCAAGTAAACCAAACTCACTGCCAATGAGTCCATGCTGGCTCTTAGTGACCCCCTGTAGGTGTCAGAATCTGTAACTGTTTACAGGAGTAGAAAAGCCCAGTCTTTCTCCCACAGAGGTGCTAGTGGTTTCGAACAGGTGACCATGCGAATCACAGCCCAATGAGTAACCACTACGCCACCAAGACTCCTCTAAGAAAGCAAGGAGGGCATTAAAATGGTACATACGTGGTAGTCTTGGGACACCATTCATTAGGTACCTTCAAAGCAAGAGAGGGTCTTCCAGTGGGTGCATATGTTATTGAGTTTATATGCTCCTGGTTCACCACTTGTCTGTCAGTTTGTTGTACTGTGGTAGCTCGTGTGATGCTGTAATGCTGCAAGCTGTCACTGGTATTTCAAATGCCAGCAGGGTCACCTAAACTGAACACATTCCAGTGGAACTTCCAGACTAAGGACAGCCAACAAAAAAGGACTCAACTCCCCAATTCAGAAGAAGAAGCTGCTCAAAATATTATGAACCTCAGTGGGCCACATACAAAAGTTGTTTTACTTTGTTATTCTTGTTGGGGGTTTTATTATTATTATTGCTCTGTAAGTCCAGGTAGACCAGAGAAACAAATCCAGAGGCATTCATATTTGTATAAGAAAAAGCATATACATATATAAAAAAGTAATTGTATATTAAGAAAACATCCCAGCCCAGTCCAGTTCAAATTCATAAGTCCGATATTAGCCCTTATGTCCGACAGCAGTCTGTAAATTCCTCTTCATACATGCAATGACTCTGAGTGCAGGAAGATCACAGGTCAGTGGGTGGAAAGTCCTGGAGTAATTCCGAGCTCTTCTAGGGCTTCACCTTGACTCCTCGCAAAGCAAGGGACTCCTCCCTCTCCTGATAGATTCAAGCCCCCTGAAGACCCAGATCCTAACCTCCCTGAGACCGCCGAGGTCAATGAGACAGGGACCCCCTCTGGTTGCTCTACCTAGAGGAAAGAGAGGCCTGGTCCAGAAAGTGTCTCTGGAGTGGGGCTGCTCATCCTTTTCCAGGAGAAGAAGAAAAGTCTCTGACATCCAGCAACTTGTATGAAAGGCAAAAGCCATGCATGGGAGGAGACCCTCAGGAACCCTCCCCACAGACAACCTGCAGCCCTCCCATAAAGCCACCTGCCACCACACCTGTGTCCCTGAGTGGGACAGGAAGGCGTATGGCAGGCCTGTGTTCTCGTGAGCGCGCCCTGTGCTCCTCCCTCCAATGAAGAGAGTGTTCCCCGAATTAGCGGCAGCACCTTGAATGGGCCTGGGGAACAAAGTGGACGGTGTCTTGGCTCACACCGAGACCAGCACCTTCAGCTATCTGAGGGGGACCGGAGGGCTCTTTGGTGAGTGCATGAGCGCAGTCTGGGGCTCCTCCGACCCATAAGCTACTTGAGCTCATCCGAGGGACCTGTGTGGGCGTGGGGAGGGCCGTGGTTGGGTAGTGAGGTTCCTGCTGCCACACAAGCACTGGAAACCTCAGAGGGCTATTCCAGGCAAAGACAGACAAGTGACACGGACCAGGAACATCACTCAGACAGATGGTGGCTCGTCCTTCTGTGCTTGCCTTGAACGGCAATATTTCCCACGAAAAACGGACTGCCTTAGCTGTGGCGGTCCCTGAGGGCAGGGCACGCCAAGGGCATGAACATGGGTGGTGGGACGCCTGGGAAGTAGGCATTGCCATGGCAGCAGCCACATGGCATGGGTGCGTGGGGATGAAACACCAGCATGGAAGCGGCAGGCATGGTGGGCATGGGGACCCCGGAGGCCCAGTATGGCAGCAGGCCAACCCCAGGGAGGAGGACGGTGGGAGGCACAGCTGGCAGGGCCACCAACGGCCCAAGGAAACCAACCAGGGTGGGGGAGGCTCCTGGGGGGTGGAGGCCCCTCTGGGGGAGGCTCTGGAGGACGGCTCAGTGGGTATGGGGCAGGGGCCCTGATGTGGAGGACAGGCCCGGGACCCAAGTTCCCCTGGGGGGACTGCAGCCTGTGGGTTCATCCCCCTGACCACATGGGCCCTCGCTGGAGTGGCCGTAGGAGCCCAGGAGGCCTGCGAAGTGGCTGCAGGAGTCGAGCCGGCCTGGCGACTGGTGGTCACTGCCATGGCCAGTTGACGGTCCCTAGGGGGAATCAGGAGGGCGTCTATTCCCTGAGAGGATTCTGCTGCAGATGACAAGGACAGTGGGAAAGGGGATAGACCTGCAACAAGATGGACAGACACAGTGCTGCGGCTGTTGTTGGTAGTTTTGACCCATGGACCATGTGGGTCACAATTCAATGCTTCACCACTACACCACCAGGGCTCCATACTACTCCCCCTAGTTCCCAAGTTTCGAATCAGGAAAGGGCCTGCTCTGTGTTTGTAGCCTCAAACACCGCCATCTCATTCTTTAGGCATACTTCCATTGGGGTGTGTGTCCTGGTCCTTAATAGAGTCCAGCACAGGATGGGGACCATAAACACCTCTAAGAAAACTGAGTCCTGAAGGCAATAACTTGGAAACACTTTTCCTTTTTAGAGGGTATCCCACACCCAACACCCCTGGTCCCATCTGCCCCCACACCACCCCCCACTCCATGGAGAAACACCAAGCCCTTTCTCTCCTTGTCTGTTTGATAAAGGCCTCATGATGAAAGTTGTCTTCCTTGTCAAGTCCTTGTCAGTTCCTAGGTCCACAGTCTGGATCAAAGTAGACTTGCTGGCTAGACCCCCAACCCTGCAGGACACCACCCCCCCCCCCCCCACCCCCGCCCAACACCCACCTGCCTCTTCCTTTCCTTTCTCCCTCCCTCCCACCATCACCGAACACACACACAGCTCTCCTTTATAGAAGTTGCACTTTATTGGGGCACCAATAGTGCAGGGCCCCGTTGGCCTCCGCTTCACCTCAAAGGATAACACAGAACTTTTGGGGGTAGCTACTGTCTCCCTCACGTTGGGATTCAGGAGCAGCGGTGGACGTCTGCTGACATACTTGGTCCTCCCGGGCACGGCTGGGTTCTGCTTTTTTCATA
>NW_022111376.1:4930048-4961474 GCF_000313985.2 Echinops telfairi
ATCACCCGGCCCGGGCCCCTCGGGCCTGTGGCTGAAAGGAGGCGCCGCCGCTGTCCGGGAACTATTAAGGGGTCTTCTCAGAGTCACCGGGGGTGTTCTCTGTTCTGAGATTAGGCCCGCCCCCCACAAACCGCTAACCCTGACTGACGTCTGAGGGAGCGAGAACACCTGACGCTGCTGCCTTCGTGCTGCCTCACGCCTGAGGGAAGCCGACTGGCCGCCGGAGGTGGAGCGTCACTTCCGGTTCCCACCAGGGGGCGCTCTCCCTCCCTCGCGGCCACTGGGCGGGGCAGTGCTTGCTCACGCGTTGGGGCGGGGCCGGCGGGGAGCCTGCTCTGCTGGAGTGAGCACTGTTACCGCTGTGGGGTAGCTGCTGACTCACAGCGACCCCATGAGGATGCACGACAGAAGTAAGCACCGCCCGGTCCTGTGGTCCTTCTGTGTGCGCCATGGAAGCCGCAGCAGTGTGTCCATCCATCTTGTTGCAGGTCTTCCCCTTTCCCACTGTCCTCCTGATTTGGCAAATCTGATGTCCTCCTCCAGGGCCCCTTCTCCCCGGGCAGGATGCCGCAAACACATGCGGCAGAGACTCGCCATTTCCACCTCCAAGGAGCATTCAGATGATCTTAGCCAAAAAACTGAGAAACGATCTAAGAAGCATTGTGGCCACACTTTTTCCAAGATAGTTTGCTTGTTCTTTTGGCAGTCCATGGTACTTTCAATATTCTTCACCAGCACTGTAGTTCACGTCCATCTTTGCTTCAGTCTTCCTTATTCAGTTTCCAACTTTCCGATGGAAAATGCCATGGCTTGAGTCAGCCACATTTTAGGCCTCAAAGTAACTCCCTTGCTTTTCAACTCTCTAAATAGGCGTTGGGCAACAGATTTACCCAATGTAATGTGTCTTTAAAACTTTTTTGACTACCGCTTCCATTAGCATTGATTGTGGATCCAAGCAAGACAAAATCCTTGAGAGCTTCAATCTTTTCTCCATTTATCATGATGGTATTTATTGGTGCAATTGTGAGGATTTGAGGATTTGGGTCTTCTTTGCATTGAGTTGTAATCCATACTGAATGCTGCAACACTTGATCTGCATCAAGTGCTTCAAATCCTGCCTGAATTCAGCAAGCATGGTTGTGTCATCTGCAGTTTGACACCATTCAGGTTGTTCATAAGCCTGCCTCCAATTCTGATGACACGTTCTTATTCATATAACCCAGTTTCTCTGATTATTTGCTCCGCATTCAATCTGTAAGTGGAGCAAATAATCAGAGAAACTGGATAATATGACACTCTGACTTCACCAGTGGCCTCAAGCATAGGATGTTGCAGGGCCGGGCAATGTTTCTTTCTGTTGTACATGGGGTCACTATGGACTAACACATTGTAGTACCAAGAGTTGGGTACTAGAGAAACAAAGTTGGAGGCGCCATCCATACCCCACTCCCAAGGCACGATAACATTCATTATAATGTGTTAGTCCGGATTGACTAGAGAAACAAATTCATAGGCACTCATGTGTGTAAGAGAGAACTTTATATCAAATAGCAATTGTACATTAAGAAAACAGCCCAGACCAGCCCAGTCCAGATCAAGTCCATAAGTCCAATATTAACCCCTATGCCAATAACTAGTCCATAAATTCCGCTTTTGACTCACACAGCAATGCAATGATGCTGAATGTAGGAAGATCACAGGCCAGTCAGTGGACAGTCTTGTGGATCCAATGCGGGTGGAAATATGTCAGTGTGGTGTGGGTCTCCACATGGCTCCTCCAGTTCCAGGGCTCTGGCTGCATTAGTGTAGCTCCATGTGGCTTGTTAGCAGTAAGACAAAGCAGAGAGTCTGTGTGTATCTGGCTTGCAGTGAGCTATTTATCTCTGTGGTGCCTCCAAATGAGGTCAAGCTGTGACCTGATTTACAGGCTAAACCTCACCACTTCGCAAGTTGACACCAGATTCTGTAACTACCACAGCCCACCCCTTGTCAACTTGACACTTTTACACAACACTTTAGCCATATATAATTTTTAAGCAAAATAATAGAATCATATCTGTACCTAACATGATAAAACTAAAAGACATGCAATTCAATATGCGCCAAAGCCTCATTTAAACATAATATTCTATAAGTGAACAACACAACAGCATTCTATGCCTAACCATTGCACTTTAAGTGAACACCTACACTATAATCCTATGAATATATTCCCCCACCTATGAAAGTTTGTAAGCCAGCCACTTCATGCCTTTATCCACCCCATTTTGTTAACCAATTGCTATATGGCCCATGTACATCAACCCGGTGCTCTGAAGAGACAATCATATTCTTTGATGTGAAGAATCTTCATTCCAGTTGGAATCTTGTGAAGTCAGCATCTGTAAGCAAAGTCAAATCAGGACAGGCCATCTATAAATTCAGCAGCAATATGCACCAGTTCACAAGCTCAAAAATCTTCTCTTCATCTGCTCGGGTTCTGGTCACCTCAATGTGGGCTGCTTCACTTAGCTTCACTAGGGTGCTTATTGGTCGTCTCGCCTTTAGACCATAGGCACTGTCACAAATTCTCAACAACACTAGCCCCCTTGTGCTAGGTAAAGAACTTCAGACCAGTCAACCTGCTCTTGTCTTCTCCTCCAGTCCCTATGAACTAGGTCCATGGGTGTCAGTGTCCAGACTCAACTCATCTCTTTATTGCTGCATTTCTCCCACTTCCATTCAACAAGTGGATCCAGGTGGTCACCTAGCAAGTATTTCAGACTGCCCACAGATTCCCTTTAAGTTTCAGTCCTAGAGAGGAGTTTCTTCAGGGCTCCAAATTCCTTTCAGCTTCAGGTACAAATCACTAGTTCAAAATTCAAAGAGCCAAAGTTCTGTCTTTTCCTTCAATCTGTCAAGAGCTCCCTAAGCAAGTCTGTTCACCTTGGATTGTCCTGAGCACTCACAACACTGGATGGGGCTTATCTTTTCAGAGCCTTCTTTGCAAGCTTGTCCTAAACCCATTTAATGATCCAATTTTAATGCCTGAAGACAAGTGGGCTTACAAGCTATTTTCATGCTTCCCAATAATAATTTTATCATTCATTATATCTATAAAAATAAGCAGAAGAAATTAGTATAAACAAAGGAGAACCAGATCCTAACCCCAATTCTTAAAACAGTCAAATTATATCCTTACTTAAATTATATTTATCCTTGTCTAAACTATACCATCGATACAAAATATTGCCTTAGGCCTCTGACTGCTTCAAGCCAGGGCCGTGCTTTCTGTCAGCCATTTTGACCTTTGTCAGCCATTTTCACTCAACAGCCTAGTTTCTGAGAAATTCAAATGGAGATTTCACCTCCTGAGCTCAAAATATACATTAATCACATTCATTTACACCAATTCAAACAGGAATAACTAAGTACAACAACCAAAGAAAATGATCAAAACTTTAACTTCTCATATTCTTTCCCGAAAACACCCCATTAAACTGCAAGGCCATATCTGACCTCTGGCTAGCCAAAGAAGAAAATCTACCCTGAGGTAGAGGTTAAACAAACATCCACTCTCAGTTTCATGATTCATTTCTCTAGTCAACCCGGACTAACACAGATACAAATAGGGACCTCTTCAAATCAGTTGTCTTTCAAAGAGGAGTGAGTGCATTGCAGTTGCATTGATTGGATTTCCTTGAAGGTGGATAGATAGTATCGTATCACAGACATCATTAGATTTCACAATTGAAGGACATTTGCTATGTCCTTTTTGATACTAAATGATGAATGTCATGCCATTCCTCTTGATTGTGTTATTCCTGGCATAATAAATGATAAGTTTTTCTGATTCAAAATTGCCACTACCAGTCTATTCAGCTCACTAATGCCTAGGTTATCAATCTTCAATAAATTCTATTTCATTTTTGACCACTTCCAGTTTTCCTAGGTTCATACTTTGCACATTCAAAGTTCCAGTCATTAGCAGATGTTTGCAGCTGTTGCTCCTTACCTTGAGTCATTCTCCATCAGCTAACACAGATCCCGAAGGCCCCACTCCCACAAGATTTACTGGACACAAGTGACCATGGTCAACTCCACTCAGAAATCGGGTCGTCCTCAGTCATACTGCCTGATGGGTCCATCCCCTGGCACTACATCTGAGAATGTCCTGTTTCCGTTCATTGGGCCTTCAGTATTTGACAATATTTCAAAGTTATGCCTAAGGTTTTCAATGGCCCCATTCCTTCTTCATTGCCTGTTGTTTGTTTTTAGCTGTTCTAAGGCACTGCTAGAATCCCCTTCGTCCTCCTTCAGGTCTGGAACTGAACTCACCCATATTTGAATAATTAGCCATTGAAGATTAAAAGTGTAGCATTTACTCAAGAACAGAGGGTTAGAAACAGAAATGGGAAGCACAAGGAGGAAGTAGAACAAGTAAGGGGGTTACAAAAGACAAGTGGAAAGCAAATGTGTATGAATTATTGGATGGGACTCTATGACCTTTTCTGTAAGTCTTTACCTGATTCACAATAAAAGATTAACCCACACATACACTTATAAAGGAAAATATGGATGAATTGGACTTCATAATATTAAGGATTTTTGCTCATCAAAAGAATTAAAAGAACCAATCCCTATGAGACCAATAAACCTGCTTTTATGTGAAAAAAAAAAAAGAATTAAAAGAGTGAAAAGGCAAATCACAGACTGAGAGGAAATATTGCTGAAATACACACACACACACACACACACACACAACTGCTGTCTAGTGGACTCTGACTCCCTAGGATCCTATAGGATAGGGTAGCATTGCCCCATGGAGTTTCTGAGGGAGTCATCCTTTACAGGGACATATTGCCACTTTTCTCTTACTGTGTGGCTGGCAGATTTGAATGGCTGACCTTTCTGTAAGCAGGGATCACTTTAACTACTGCAACCACCAGAACTCTCCCCCCACCCCCTTAAAGATTCCAGCCCAGAAAATCCTGTGGAGTGGTTTCACTCTGTTACCCATGGGAGTCTCTGTCAGTGGGAGGAGGGGGCAATGGGACAGCTGACAACATACACGTGTAAAGGAATTACCAGGTTGTCACTTGACAATAGGAGGGGGCTTCAGAGTTCCTGGGGAGATGCCATGATCTTTTCATTCCTTTCCCCCTCACATATACTGTAGACTGAAATTTACAGAGAAAAAAGTGAGACACAGGGGGGAACTCTACTTTCAAGTTGCTTGGATAGTTTTTGCCCTAATTGTGGAGCCGTGGGCAAAGCCCACGCAGGTTCTCACGGAAGCAAAGTCCCAAACCTTGCCTTTGCCTGCGCAGAGCGTCAGCAGCTGAGTCGCCCCAACTGGGCGTGGCAAATCAAAGCTCTGCTCCGGATTTTTCTCGGCTGGGGATGGGGTCCAGGAGGGGCAGGCGGGTTTGGGGGTGGGGGGGAGGGTTAGCGCCTCCTGGCTGAGATTGAATTAGGAGGTACTGTGCTGGTCCTCAAGGAGCCCGGGTGGCGTCGCCAGCCATTCTGCAGGGGGAGGTGGGGGTGGGGAGCAGGGCGGGAATGGTGCTTTTTGCTCCTTTTAAGAGTTGCCTTCTCAGAAACCCTCAGGGGCAGCTCTACTCTGTTCCACAGGGTAACTATGAGTCGCAAGGATGCGACAGCAATGAGTGTTTTTTAGTACCTGGGCTGGGAGAGGGCATCGGGCGGGCTACCGGGAGGCTGCAACGTGAGAGGTGAAGGAGACTGCCTCCTGAGACTTGGGGAGACGGAGCAAAGGGGGAGCAGAGGTGTAATAAAGAATCCACAGTTCTCTGTGCCCCTCCCATCACCTCTCAGACCTCTGGGCCCCTTGGGGTCCTGAAGAAGGGCAATTTGGAGCCTTGGAACAGAGTACACTTGGTTTGAACACTAAGCATCCTTTCTGGGTATCCAAGTAAACTTGGCCGGTATTTCCTACAGGGGAGCAGTCAACTCTGGTAAGGGCGTTCCAGGTGAAGCTGGTGGGTCTCTAGCAACTCCGGGCTGGAACCAGTGTACAACGCTGTGTGTTGGTGTGTCTTGTGTAAAAAGCACGTTTTTAACCCAACTTGAAACCCTGCTGTAGGTTTGTTTATGATCCCGTGGTTGGTTTTGAGCCCATCCTGGTCACTAGATCATCTTTGCAAATGTGTGTCTGAGGTCAGGAGTCTTGTCCAGAGACTAGGATCTTGCCACCCATCTCTCAGCTGGAGAAGGAAATCCCCACCTCACCCCACCCAATCCTCCTGCATCCTGCCCCAGTGCCTTCCCACTCTTGAAGCCCCTGACCCAGAAGCCTTTGCAGGCAGATCACTAGTAATAACAGAGGTCAGCAGGCCCTCCTCCCCCCACCCACACTTTGGTAAGTAAAAGAGGCAAAGTTGTAACTTTGCCCCAAGTCTTCTGATACACCAAGCCCAGGCTCTACCAACGCCACACACACCAATACCCCATCTCCCCAAGTCACCCCGGGGGGCATAAGCCAATTTATCAATAAATTCTACATGAAAGCCACAAAAACACTTTATTTCATTTCAGTCATAAATACAGAATAGAGTTAAGGCAGTATAATCCATTTTTATTCATCCTTACAGTCTTTTGGACAGTAAACTCAGCTTAAAGTGTCAATTTGAATCAAGAATTGAAAATTTTCTTAAACAGCAGTTTCTTCTTTGACTTAGAAAGAAACACCATTTCCTGGGATGGCAAGTGTACTGATGCAACAACTGACCAACTTAACACTCAGGCCTGCAGCCCCCAGCTCAGCCAAGCATGCTCTCCACCCACCTTCCCCCCTTCTCAAAGGGGCCTCGCTCTGGGGCAACTGGTGCTGGCCAGGCAGAAAGGGAAAGGCCTTTGGTGAAACACTCATTTTACAACCTCCACAGCAGTGCCCTGTCTGCCAGTTGTTACCTAAATGTTCCTTCCCAATGAAAACCAAAAATGTAAAAAACGGATTGTGTAAAAACAGTGGATGGTTGTTTTTAGAAATCTGAGGTAAAGAGTAGTCAGGAATTTGAATATTCAAAATATGCCTGGAATTGATGCCAGCAGCCATGACTTGGGCGTTTAGCAGAAGAAAGTAGGGGACTGGACGACTGGCTGCATCTCTCTGGACCTGCATGAAAGATGGGTGGACTGCATGCTGGACTAGAAAAATTCAGCACCAGTGTTGGGATTTTTCACAGAAGAGAAATCCTTCGGCGCGACCTCAGCTCTCCTGTTGCCTAAACTTGATGTTACGAAGAATTTACAGATTGTAAGCTTCCGATATGGGGCCTGTTTTGTCACTGACATTTAGAAAAGAAACTGGTACTTGCCCTTGATCACAACCGCCTTTCTGACTGCCGTTAGAAGGACAATATAGAGTCACACACACTGAGTAACATGAAGCTGTGCAGTGACAGTCACTGTGGAGAAGCCTTCACGACACACCTTGACCAGTGCGCATGCACTCCTCCCACCCCTGCGGAGTGGGAGAAGAAAGCAAGAAGGGGGTGGAGGGAGGGGGAGTGGGAGGAGGGAAAAGGGAGTGCTGCAGTCTAAAGCTGAAGGGGCACCTCAGTGGGCTGAAGGTCAGTCACTTGAGGAGAGGCTAGCGAAAGGCAGTATCTACAATCATACACCCACACTTTTGTGGGGTACATGATGGGAGGGAGAAGTATGCCTGAAGGTGGATGGAGCCCACTCCTCATTTGTGTGTGTCTGGGGGTGGAGGGCAGTAAAGAGAGCTCACTTGGGATCCTGTGTGCAAGATAGCCTCTAGCGTGGGCCTCTGCTTGGCCACCCACAAGAGAGTGTCTCACACAGCCACTTCATCAGAATCACCTTCTACATCAATAACCACAATCTCAGGAAGGCCAGCCGCGAGGACAGGCTCTGGCTGGCTGGCAGGGGGCCCTGGGGACCCAGTGCTGGAGCTAGAGCTAGGCTCAGTGATGTCAGATTCCAGGTGGCCAGTGCTGCCATGGTGGAAGGGGGTGGTGATCTCAGGGTAGTCAGCCACCACTGCAGGTTTAGAGGGGCTGGTGGCAGGGCTAAAGACACGCTTAGAGTGGCTACCAGCAGGGAAGTGGTGGCCAGTAACAGGCTTGGGGTGGCTGGGGACAGGCTTATAGTGGACAGAGTCACCCTTGAAGTGGACAGAGGGAGGCTTAGGGTAAACGGTGGCTGCCTTGACGTGGCCCGCGACAGATTTGGAGTGGCCCATGACAGACTTGTGGTCCAGCGCAGACTTGGAGTGACCCAAGGCAGACTTAGGGTTACTAGAGACCAGCCTGGGGTGGCCAGAGGCATGGTCAGCCGGGCCAGCTGCCACCTCACCAGGAAGTGGGACATTGCGGACACTCACTGGCGTTCCCTCCACAGCAGGGCAGGGAAGGGGTTGCTCACGGACTTGGTCTCGGGCGAGGGCACGGGCATGGGCAAGGGCACGGGCTTCCCTGGCTTCACGGATGTCAGTGATGAGGCCAGAGAGGAAGAGGACAGGGTGCCGAATTGCATGGAAGACTAGCCAGTATTCTCTTCGGAAATTCTCATTGAGGAGCCCATAGATCACAGCGTTGAGGCAGCTGTTGATGTTGGCTATGAAGTAGGCAGCAAGATATAGCCAGTCGGGGATCTTGTCTACCACCCCCTTCGGGCTGACCGCCACCAGCACAGTGAGCGCGTTGACAGGGCACCAGCACACTGCAAAGAGGAGGAAGATGACAAACATGGTTAGGAAATTGCGCACCTCAGCCAACTGATTGTCAGGGTTCTGCCCGGCCGCCGCCGCCCGGACTGCCAGCACTTTGGCCCAGATCTGAATGTAGCAGAATCCCACGATGAGCAGTGGGAGCACGAAGTGGACGCCGACGATGGTCACTGCGAAGACAGGGTTGGTCATGTAGCTGAAGACGCAGGTGTAGGTACGAGGGTCGTACTGGATGGTGCCAACATACATGTTGGGCAGGACGGCCAGGATGGTCATGAACCACGTGACCACCAGGTAGATGCAAGTGATACGCATGCTGAAGAGTCGTTCATACTGCAGGCTATGGCAGATGTAGCAGTAGCGGTTAATGGCGATGGCCATGATGTTGAAGATGGAACCGACCACGCTCAGCCCGGTCATGAACCCAATTATCTGACACTGGAGCTGGCTCAGGTCCCAGCCCCCAACGGCCATGGCGTGCAGCATCATCGGATAGGGGTAGATCGCCACCAGCATGTCGGCGACAGAGAGGCTGACCACGAAGATGTTGCCTGAAAAACATGCGTAGGAAAGGGTGGGGGCGAGAAAAGGGGGAGAGGGAGAAAGAAGAAATGGTTAATATGGGCATCTAGAAAGTTAAACAGGAAGGGACCCGCTGGATTCTGGACACTTCTGAATTCTCCAATGCTTTTCAAGACACACAGTGGGGTTTTGTGTTTATTTGCAAGTGTGTCCCAGGCGAAAGGCGCACAGGAATGCTGAGGAAGGAGGGGGAAAAAATGTACAGCCTTCTCCCCTCTCCTGTCTAGTGCTGCCCACCTCTAATGGGTCCAGTCGTCAAACACACGTAGGAGCCACCTTAACCTCAGAGTCAAAAGTCGGGAGGAGGGGGCGCCCCTGAGGTCTGAGCCCAAAGGAAAACGCGAAGAAACAAAGCGCTCTGGGTGGGAAAGAAAGACCAGAGGGATCACAACAGCTTCTGCTTCACACTCCAGTCTTCATCCCGCACAAGGACCGGCTACCCCTGGTTCCGACTTTTTCGGGGCTCCAGCGCCAAACCGGGAAGGTGGGGTGGGGGAAGGATGTGTGCCACCCGTCCCCTGCTTTGCGGGGCGACAGCAGGGGCGCTTGGGTAAAAGCCTGCGCAATGGGGAGAGAAAAGAGGCGACGCGCAAGACGCTTAGCCCGCTTTCAATGGAAAGCCCTCCGTGTTAAGGAGCGCCGCTCGGGCACCTTCACACTCGGAGAAAGAGCTGTGTCCCGCGACCAGGGAGCCACTCCGCCCGCCAGCGCGGCCAAGGCACTGGCAGCCCAAATGCGCTTTCCCCGTTTTCTTTCCAAGTCGCCCGTTCGGAGAAGAGAACGGGACAGGAGCGCGCGCCAAGCTTTAGAAGCGTTCGGGCGGGGACATCAGCCCCTTCATTTCCATTATAGAAGAGAAGCCAGCAGAAGGAGGAACGCAAAGGCGAACGCGCGCTCGCCCGAGGCGGCGGCGGCAGTCGGAGCGCTAGGCTGTCTCTGGGGCGGCAGTCAGGACCTACTGGAAAGGATCGCCCCGGTGGCGGCGCCTTTGGAAACCTGTGCCGTTTGGGGACTCCCCGCCTTAGCAGAGGGAGACTTTGGCTGCCGCCGCTGCTGCCACCGTTCCCGCGCCCCGCTGCCAGCCCGGCTGCCCCCTGGATCCCCTTCCCTCCCCTTGCCCGATTGCCAAGTGGGGTCCCCGCAGTCCTTCGGGCGCCCCGAGCCACCGACTCTGCACCCCGCGCCCTCCGCCTGCCGACTACGCGCCCCGGAGATCCCCAGCCGCTTCTCGCCTTCCTCCTCCGCGGCCACCGCCTTCTCTCTCGCAGCCCCTGCGCCCTCCGCGCCCCGCTTACAGACCTCGGGGTCTCCGCTGACGCCGCCGCCGCGCGCCCCTCTCGGCTGGGCGCCCAGGGACAGGCGGACAGGGTCCGTGCTCCGCCTCACCGCACTGGAGCTGTGGCGCCCATCCCCGAGCCCGGGTCGCCGCAGCGAAGACCGGTGGCTCCGGCTCTAAGCTCCGGGAAGCGCCGCAGCCCACTTAACTTTCAGGGTGGCTTGCTGGCGCGCTGCTTTCTCCGCGTCCTGTCGGCGCGCCTTGGCGCGACCACCGGTGCGGAGTCCGGTCGGGGCTCGGGTTCCCGCTGGTGCGCGCTGTGCCCCGGCGCGGCGGCTACGCTCTCCGCTCCGGTGCCGGCTCCCGCCGCAGCAGGTCCGGGACAGGGCACAGCTCAAGGGGCTGCTGCGCTCCTCCGGGAAGCGGAGCTTTGTCTATGGGACTTGGGATACCCAAAGCTAATTTTCTGCGCTCCCTCTGCCTTTAAGTTAAAAGGACCCCCCTCATTACCCCCAAAGGCTATCGGGGAATTCAGAGGAAGGGGTGTTCTATGTGGCAGTATTACGTATGGGTTGTTTTTTTTTATGTAGGACCCCCCAAACGAACGCACACCAGGGAAGGGGAAGGGAGGGTAGCTTACCAGGATTTCGGAGCTTCTTGTTCTTTGATACAGCCAAGATGACCATGGAATTGCCGATCAGATCTACGACGATGGTGATGACCATCACACAGAACATAAAGGTGACCAGAGCCGGTGGGTAGTCCGGCTGAGGCCGTTTACAGCCAATACAGTCATATGGGGTGGGAACCGCCAGGGTGGGTTCCATGGCGTCCCCGGAGCCCGTTATGGCCTCCAGCGTTGCCGGCAAGCGGCCGCCGCTTCAGATGGAAACCACCTGCTCGGTCACCAGGAGCTCTGGAAAAGCGTGCCTCCTCCTTCGAGAGTCAGAGGGGGAATGACTGCCTCCCACTCTTTCCGATGAGCTTTTAAAGCCTCGAGAGGCAGCTAGCCCCACCCCAAACCCCTCCCTCCAACCAATCAGAGTCCCTGACCACCCCCCTGCTTCCCCCCACCTCGCTCTTGGTGGACAAATCCACAGCGAGCTATTGTCTTGCTTCCGACTGCCTTGTATGTCCTTCCTCCCACAGTCACCCCCCCTCCACGACTCCCTAGGTCCCATGCGTCATGAAAAGCCTGAAGTGCACCACTCCATGTACACACAGCAGCCGCGCAGCCGCAGAGCTCCCATTTTTACCAAGTTTTTTCTCCAGCCCGCCTCTAAAGCAAAACCGTGGCAAAGCTCTGTAGACTGCCATATAGCTGAGGTATGTGGCCCCTCTAGGGGTCCAGCGCCAGCTCAAGTCAGCCACAACCCTTAGAAGAAGGGGGGGGTGGCCAGCAGCCCCTCGAATGTCAGCTTCATGTCCCTACAATCTCCCTGAGAGGTCGGTCTTCCCATCCCAGGTGGCTTGCTGGACACTGTTTCCCGCGGGGAGCAGAGGACAATTCCTTTCTCCATCCCAAATCCCCAGTTTCCAGGGGACCTGTCCTTACTCCAGTCCCCTGCTGGGAACTCATTCACTCCCAGAGCTGTGGCAGCTGCAGCGGGGCAGTGCGCTCCTTCCTACTGGGGCTTGCTCTCCCCAAGACAAGCTGGCCCCGGCGCTCCGCGCTGGGAGCCAGGGAACCTGTCAGCTCCCTGGGCAGAAGCGGAGCAGCAGCTGGCTCCACAACTTTAGGGCGAGCATCCCTTCGCCTGCTCCGTGGCACTCTCATTTCTAGAGCTCAGGTGCTGTTTGGGGGAAAGCGTCAAACGGGCAAAAACCAAACATCCTTTCCCTGAAGCGGGCAAGGGTCTGTGGTGCTGCTCCCTCCCTGGGGCCCCAAGCTCTCTGTAGAATGGCGCTGCCTGGGCTGGCGGGACACCTAGGTGCTGGCTGCAGCCCAGCGACCCCAGCCCTACTCCCTGGTGCACCCTCTCGCCATCACCAATCCCCAATCCCCGGACATCCCCAGCGGGCTGTGGCTTCACACCGCGGATCTCCCTGCTAGAGCTAGCGTCACGGTCTCCCGCGGTGCGCGCAGGCTCCCAGATCGCGAGGGCCAGGGGCATCCGAGATGATGGGGCCCCTCTTGTCCTCAACCACCTAGGCGCAGCAATGGATTTTTTTTGGTCCGCTATTAAAAGTTAACGATTTTCCTGGCGAAAGACTCTCAGAAAACCTCTGCAAACCCTTTGAAACATGTGCCAGGGGCTGCGGGTTGGCTTAGCCGGGAGCCCCATCCTCTGTGTAGCTGCAGTCCTGCCGCTGCAGGGGACAAACTTGGGGCTTGGGGCTTGGGGCTTGGGGCTTGGGGCTTGGGGGCTGTTTCCCACTAGAAGCCAGCGTTCAGAAACCGAAAACAGGCAGGCTAATGCTACTGGACCGCCAGCTGGCGCGCGTTTTCTCCAGCGGAGACGCTCTGAGGAAGACGGTATCCCCTCTTTAGAAGGCAAGGTGCTGAACTACCTCCCTCCACTCCCCCCCAAACTTTCCCCTTGTCCCTCTGGGGACCCAGTGAAGCCAGACTGCACGCGTCCTGCTCCAGCGATCCCCTAGGCAGTCAGCCAGAAGGCACCTGTTGCGCATGCCACCAGCCGGTTCCGCTGGCAGCCCTGTGCCTCTGCGAACCCGGCAAAGAGCCGGCAGGCACAAGCCCGGGTGCACCGCGGAACGTTCGGACGCTCGGTGCAAGGCGATGCGCGCTGCCTGCCCAAGGGTTTGGATTCTTTCCATTATAGCCAGGAGTGGTTCCGAGTGAAGAAAAACACGGGAACACCAATATTTCCATAACAATTGAAGGAAGCAAAGAGAACCAGTAGTTGATTGACACGGGGGGCTGGACTCTCTCCGCAAACCAGCCTGCCAGGAGCTGCAAAGAGGAAGCGTGTTACCGGGGCTGAGAGCCTACTGAGCGTTGGGCTCCTAGGGGGAGAGGGCGCGGGGCTTCCGGAACAGAACAAGGGCCAGGGAGGTGTCAGATTCCTTAGTAGCTTGGATCCAACTGGCTCCCAGGAGATGACCAGAGGGAAGGGGGAGTTGTCCCCCCACCTCCTGCCCCAGCTTGGACACTGCCTGACTTCCTGGAACTTCGGATTTCTATACGTGCGATGCAGACCCAACTATTTTAATCATCTAAGGGGGCGGGGGGATTCTGCGTCTACTCCATTTTCTGGTCTTTATGAATTCGTCTGACGGAATCCAAGCCTCAGTATTAAAAAACAAACCCCGAAAACAGATTCCACCGGGGACTCCAGGAGAGCAGTTCTGGGCTTGTGGGGGGCGTGGGGTGAGGGTGGGAGGAGGGGTCTTTGCAGCCATGGGTGCAGAAGTTCAAGGACCTTGGGACAATGGGAGAGGGGGATTTGGAATTTGCTTGGCCAGAGCCTGCAGTGGGAATAGTTTATTTCAGTCTCCGAAGGCTCTTCTTTTCATTAAGTCTCTTCCTAAAAGACTCAGAAACACTAATAACAGGATGGAGAGAAACACTCTATTGGGGGCATTGAAACCTATTAAGATAGAGAATGCGAAGAGCAGAGACCCGGGCCATTCCCTGAGAATATCTATCCCAGAGGAGTCCAGGGAATTCTGGAAAGTCAATGGGAGACTGGGGGCGGCGGCAGCGCGGGCGGGGTAGGGATCAACCAGTGGGAATGTTACACGGGGTGGCAACAAACAGGTTGCCGATTCAAGTCCACCCAGGGGTACCTCAGAAGAAAGGCCTGGTGGTCTACTTCCCCAAAGTCAGCCACATTAAGTACCTCTGGAGCACAGTTGTTCTCCCCACACATAGGGGACTGTGAAGCAGGGAGGACTCACAGTAGCAACGGGATTAGATTTTGTTGCCTTTGGTGTCACCAGCCTCTGTCTCTGGAAGTCCTCAGAGTGCTGAATAGACAGTTAAATGAGCTCATACATGTGAGAATTTAGAACAAGTACAGAACCAAGGAGGCATTCGGCAACTCCCAGTCGCTATCACTATTTCGTTAGGTTTTTAACAATCTAGCAACACTCTATACACTGTGGTCCTTCCATGGAGGTCAGGGACTCCCTGGGACCGCAGAGACTGCTGGCTTGAATTCCTAGCCAGTTAGCCTGACCACCTGCGGGTGTGTAATATGAAAAGACTCACACAGTGACTTGCTCCCTAAGGTGCTTCACTGGCAGATGGTATCTATTCCACAAGCTGGAAAAAATCCATTTTTTTTACTTGACTCAGAATCACGGCTTAGGCGTGGTTGACCTGGGGGCTAGTCAGAGTCAAAGTTCATGAGCTCGGGATTCAGCCTGGCTGAGGCAGGGGCCAGAACTCCAGGGACCTGAGCAGGGACGTAGGCAGGATTCAGGCAGGCAGGAAACTAGAGCTTGATGCTTCCACCAGACAGCAGCAGTTGGGGGTGGGAGCGGTGATTTTTTTTTCCCCTCTTCTTCTTGTTCTTCTTCCTAGAAGACTAAATGTGGTCATATTCTCTTCACCAGCTGGGAGATGCTATTTACATTTGTTAAATGAACAAATATAATGACTGCCCTCTCTAAATCCTCTGGGTTTAATTCATCATGGCTAAAACCACTTTATCTCTCCTGTGCCTCGGCCATTAGAGAGAGTGGGCTACATCCGTTTCCTTTAGCGCAATCAGGGGCTCACCAAAATAATGAGCAGCCAGTGTTCCCAAGATCTGAGCCCCAATCAAGACTGGAGGTTAGGTGGTTCAAATCAAAGGGTTACCGGGGAGAGAAGAAGTACATTAATTAACTGAAGTAACACTTGGTCTCTCTTCCTCTTGAACAATTTACCTGCTAATTAGAGCTTAATGAACAATATCCACTCCTCCTAGCTTCTCAATCTAGTCAAGCACAGTCACCATGCACTTAAAGACAGTACCTTTTTTCATCACCAACCCCCCAGCCCGGGTTTCTGCTGCACCGGGAGCTTGGTTTCAGCCCACCTTACAATATAAGGTGGGGTATGAGTCTCCTCAGGGCTCAGATTGGTCCTATTGCTCCCAGGCTGGTCCATGGGCAGCTGGTAATAGCTAGTGTGAGTCTGTTCTATTTTCCAGATGCCAGGCGCGGCGCACGTGAGTGCTTTGTTTATCGAGTCGCATTGAAGCCTGACACTAACCTTACGAGCTAGGCACACTTCTTATCCCCACTTCACGGGTGAGAAAACTGAGGCCGGGAGGCGGTGACATCATGTTCCCCAAATCACACAGACAACAAGGGGTCACACTGGAGAGTTAACTGGCCCCAACTGGCTCCCTGGTCCTCAGGGTACTGGTTCTTCACATGCCTGCCTGTCGCAGCCTTCCCGAGGGCCTGGGGGAGAGTACGCTGTTCTAGGTTTGCGCCCTAGAAATCGGATCTCTGGAAGCCAGTGTCTGGATGCTTTCCCGAGTGGCCCAGGGAAGCAGCTCTGAGAAACTCAATGTCTAGAATATTCTGCCCCCCGCCCCCCCGCTTTCTTTTCCGTGTCAACTTTAGGCCAATCATGTCAAATCACATACACACTCTACTCATACAGACTGTGATATTTGCTGCTTGGATGATTAGGATAATCTCACACGCGTGTGTGCCTGCACGCGAGACACAGACACAGAGAGAGACAGACACACACAGAGAGAGAAAGAGACACAGAGAGAGAAAGAAACAAAGAGAGAGAGAAACAGAGAGAGAGAGAGACAAACAGAAAGAGACAGACACAGAGAGAAACAGAGAGACACACAGGGAGAGGCAGAGAGAGAAACCGAGACAGAGTGAGAGAAACAGAGAGACAGAGTGAGAGAAACAGAGAGAGACAGAGAGTGAGAGAAGCAGAAAGAGAGAGACAGAGAGCGAGAGAAGCAGAAAGAGAGAGACAGAGAGGCACAGAGAGAGAGAAACAGAGAAAGAGAGAGAGTGACAGAGAGTGAGCAGAAACAGAGAGACACAGAGAGTGAGCGAAACAGAGAGAGAGACAGAGAGTGGGAAAGAAACACAGAAAGAGAGAGAGAGAGAGAGAGAGAAACACAGAGAGAGAAACAGGGAGAAAGAGACAGAGAGTGAGAGAAACAGAGAGAGAGACAGAGAGAAACAGAGGGAGTCAGAGAGAGAGAGAGACAGAGAGAGAAATAGAGAGAGAGATAGAGAGAGACAGAGAGAGACCTCTGAATGCTTGCAGGACTCACCTGCTTAAGCCTAGTGGGAGGGGCCAGGGCTGCAGAGGAGCATGGGAGGCCCTAGTAGGAGAGGGGGCTGTTCTGGGATATGACAAGAGCACAATGGTGAACTGCAACTAGACGTCCTAACGAGGACAACACTCATGGAAACCATTGTCACATTGTGTGAGAGTCGACAATCCAGGGGCTGTGGAACAAAGTCTCCCAAGACCTCCTTTCACAGGTACTTTTCTGGGTGGAGGCCAACCCCAGCTTTCTGAAATCCAGGGGAGTCAGGCTGCTGTGAGAGACTGGGTTCCAGCAATATGCGGGCCCCCACTGAGTCCCTGTTCAGAACACTCCTGGAGCTCCCCATCCTGCCTAGCCTGATCTGAGGGACACCTGACAGGATGGGTGGCCTAAAGAAGCCCAGGGAGGGCTTGCTAACAATTAGCTGGAAGCACCAGCACCCCAAAGACGGCGCTTCTGTCTTCTCCTCAACAGGTGTTTTGGGAGTTAGGTGCCACGTTCTGATTAGAATATTCTTGACTTGTCCAATGTTCCGGTCACTGTCTGAGTCTTCTTCTCCTAGTGCCACAGTAATTGTCTTGAAACAAAAAAACATTTTTGTCACTTTCCTTTCACTTGGCAATTCTTGAGCTTTTCAGGAAAACTCAAGTTACTCAACTGGAAAAGAGTTTGACATGATCACCACATCCCCTTTCTCCTCCCTTGCCATCAAGCTCTGCAAGGTTGCAGAAGGAGGGCTCCTGGCTCCAGAAGACACAACTGAGCTCCCTTCTCCCCTCCCCTCCCCTCCCCTCCCCTCCCCTCAGATCCCCAAGGCAGCATTGGCTCCCTCTCATTTCTTCCTTGAAGCAACCCAGTGAGGTGGACCTTCTTAGATCCACTTCACAGATAAAGAAACAGCGATTCTTTCTCACCTTCACCTAACTCATAGACTCCCATCCTTGAGGGGGGGGGGTAGGGACCAATGAGCAGGACCTGTGTTCATTATCATAGGTGGGTTTGCTCTGGGATGCCATTGGCTAGTTGAATCCTTTCCCTGGGACCTACCTAGCGGATTCTAGGCTTCATCCCAGGCCTGGTGCTGGTCCTGGAGGCACTCTTAGTTCCACCCAGTTTTCTTTGCACCAAACCCCTCTAGTGAGGAATGGTCACACTGCTGGGCCTCAAGAGTCTAGTCCCATCCTCCTCCTGCAAGCCAAGGTTCACAGCTCCCACATGGACGCATGAGTGTCCCACTTGGAACCGACTTGGAAGCTTGCCTTTGAATATCTAACTGATATTTGGAGTATGGAGGGCTGGTTCATTTGTTTCCAGAATGAGACTTCTCCTTCCATGGATGTCTAACCAACAGCTACTATTGGGTAAATGTAGTTAGTGCTTTGAGGACTTTGTTTTAAGATATTCTTTCTTACCCTGAGGTCATAAAGATATTCTCCTTCCCTTTCGAATGACATCTGTCATCTATTTGGCCTTGATTTTTTAGGTGCAGTGGGAGATAGGAATCGATTTCATTTTTATGTATGTATTAAAAAATCCAATGATGACAGGACCATTAAACTGTGATTTCACAGCTATCAAATATGGAATATTTATATACGTCCAAGTGGGTCTGTCCTGGGACTATGCTGATCCATTGATCTGGCTTTTTTATAGAGTCTCTCTGAGTCAAAATCAACTTGATGGCAGTGGGTTTGGCTTTGGCTTGGTTTAATACCAGGATAACCAACGCTTTAAATTAATTTTCACATATGGTAGTGTGATTCCTGCCACCTTTGTCAGCTTCCAAAGGGTCTTGGATATTCTTGGCCCTTTGCATATTGATTTTAATTTAATTTTATAATGATCTCATATTGTTTAGAATACTTTTCTCAAATTATAAACATGCACACACACACACACCTTGAGTGAATTCCGACTCATAGGAACCCTATAAAGGTAGGGTAGAACTATTCCTATGAATTTCCGAGGCTGTCACACTCTCTCCCTTTGTGGAGGTGGTGGTTTCTCACTGCTGGCCTTGTGGTTAGCAGTCCAAGAGCTACAAACAAACACCAACACAAAACAACACCAAAAACCTCCGGTCAACTTTATTCGGACATAAATCTAAAAAAACAATGTATTTAGGGAGCACTGGCATCTTTTCAATGCTTTTTCTGTCCATTCACCTGTGCAGAAAAAGCTAGCGTCCCACTTCTTTTTTTTTTTTTTTTACAGCAAGAAGAAATTTAATGGCTAATTAGTCCACACAGTAGTACAGAGGGCTGCGCCCCACTTCTTACGGTCCCCCCTTGGAATGGACTTGATGGCAGTGGGGTTGCTTTGCTTTTTTGTTTTGAAGGGGTTTTGTTTTGTTTGTTTTGGTTCAATGTCTTTCCATAAGAGGTCTTGCAGGTTTATTGATACTTTTATTTCAAGATGCTTCATATATTTTGATGCTATTGTAGATCACCACAGACTTGCTAAAGTCTGGCTAATTCTGGTTCTATCTTTTGCTTCTTTGATATTTTACAAAGAGGCAATCATATTATTTGTGGGTAAAACAGTTTTGCTTTTTTTCCCCCCTCACTGTGGTGTTTGGGACTTCAAATAAAATGTTAAATAGAAATTATGAGAGCGGGCATCTTCACCTTGATCTTAAATAAAAAGCTTTTCATCTTACACCATTAAATGTGATGTTCGATGGAAGTTTGCTTACATAGAACCACTATCAAGGTAAGGAAATTCCTTTGAACTCTGAGTTTGCCACCTGTATGTGTATGTGTAAGTGTTGAATCATCAGTGCATATTGAATTTCATGAAATGTTTCATCTACAGTTCTTGACGTGATATAAGATTTCCTTTAGTTTGTTAACTGTGGTGAATCGCACGGTTTGATTTTCTAGTTCTGTGACTACACTCAGAGCTGGTCATCTTTTTAATACACTGCTAAATTCTATACACTGCTCTTCAGGGCTTTCCATTTCTGTTCACGAGTAAGAGCGGCCTCTGCTCTACCTTTCCTATCATCTCTTTGTTAGAGTTGGTATCAAGGTCTTGGCTAGCCTTATGCATTTCTTTTGCAGATATAGATGCCTGCTTGCTAAGCAATCTGTAGTCTGTGGTGCATGAGTTACACTGTTCTGTCTCTCCAGCCTATCTTCTATCTTAAAGGTCTTTCAGGTGCATCCACAAAACTGACTCCTCCTTAACAGCAGTCTTTAACTACCCCAGGCAGCAGGTTCTTTTACCTTATTTTATCATCTCCCACTCTTCCACCTGCCTTGTTCCCTAGAGACAGTCATTATCTCATATTTTATTTGTCAGGATTTACTTATAGTTTTTCCACTTTATTATTTTGAGTGGGGTCTTAAAAGGGTTTGAAGATAAAGAATGAGGCTCAAGCCATCATCTTTAAATGGATGTCCCTTTTATTCTTCAAAGAGCCCTGGTGGTGTGGTGGTGACGCATTGGACTGAGGTCCACATAGTCGGCCATTCAAAACCACTAGCAGCGCCGAGGGAGAAAGACTGGGCTTTCTACTGCCATCAACAGTGACCCTTGCAGAAACCTGCCAGGAGGGGGGAGCACTATGAGTCAGCATTGACTGGATGGCAGCAAGTTTGCATTTGAGAGGTTATTCTTCAGCCCAAAGTAACCTGGATTTTGCTTCCCCCTCCCACCCCCCAGGCTTAAAGACAGCTCACCCCACAACAACCTCCCAGGGGCTCTATTCAACGAAGCCTTTCCTGTTGTCCTCTGCCTTGACCTCCCCACTATATGGGATCCAGTTGCCTATGCCCTCCTTGAAAGTCCCTCTTCTTTTTGCTTACGTGACAGCAGTCTCTCTTTGGTTCCCCTCACCTCTCAGACTCATAGGAGCAGATCGAGCGTTCCGACTCTACCAGTGTGAACAACGCACTTCCACTCTCTGGACTTCAGTTCATGAGGTCGGCAAGAACTTCCAGTTCTAAAGGGTCACAATCTCTTACTCATTTATTATTTCCTTAACAAGCTTTTTCTTCTGAAAACGTTCTCAGGAATGGACCCGATAGGGCCACATGGATTCTCGGCCACACAAGCCCATGGAGCTTTCTGGAGAAGACAACTTGCTCAGGAGTACAGGCCTGTGGGCGTTCAGCTGGGGACGCTGCGTGGGCAAATGCTTTTGTCATCGGACCCTATTCTAGGTGGGACTGTGGAATGAGGTAGAACTCTTTAGCAACCTTCCCTGGAACGATGTTTAAAAGGGAGGGGGGGAGCTAGCAAGAGAATCACAGCCTCTGTCCCCTCCTGGAACCTTAGTGAGATAAAAGACCAGCTGTATAATCCAACCCCCGGAGACCTTAGGGGTTTAGATCAATAAGGGAGAAGGACGACTTGGAAAAGAAGTGTGAAAATGGTTGCAAAACATGAAGAACGTCATCAGTGCACTAAAAGTACACGTAGAGACTGTTGAGCTGTGTCTATTCTCCACAATAACTAAATAAGTAACATTTAAAGAAAACGCTCCAGCTCTGGCAAATGAATTCTGTATCTTCAGTACTCCATAAGAATGATAAGATCGTCTCTTTGGTCAGGTCGCCTGGTCTATGAGTTCCAAACTCAAAGGACCATGAAACTTAGATGGTAGAAGGAAAGCCAGTGTGAGGAAGGTGGATTTTATCCTAATTCTTTTAATTTTGTGGTTGGGTGTCTGCAATTCCCAGACTTGTTGGCATTTTTTCACTACCTCAATTCTCTTATGTGACACATTTGTTTGGGAAAATAATGTTCCGTTTACGCTGACATGGGGGAGCTTGGCATCTTCCTGTGGCTGGTATTTCTCAGAAAGAGAGATAACATCGTTGTAGCATCCTCTGGATGATATAAACCAGGAGTCCTCAAACTACGGCCTGGGGGCCACATGCGGCCCACCGAGGACATTAATCCGGCCTGCCAGGTGTTTTTGCCCCATTTGTTGTTTTTTTTTTTACTTCAAAATAAGATATGTGCAGTGTGCATAGGAATTTGTTCATAGTTTTTTTAAAACTATAGTCCGGCCCTCCAATGGGTCTGAGGGACAGTGAAGTGGCCCCCTGTTTAAAAAGTTTGAGGACCCCTGATTAAACTTTATTTCTAGCCCTGCATTGAGCAACAGACCTTTCAGGATGTTGGAAATGTTCTCTAGCTGCACCGTCCACTGCAGCGACCACATGTGGCTACTGAAGACTGGACATGTGGCTGGCACTATTCTCTCAGTTCCCTGTGGCTGCTGTACCAAAGAACCACAGATCAGGTGGCTTAAAACAACAGCAAGGCTGTTGCCTCCTAGTTCGGGAGACCAAAGATGTCGGCAGCTTTCTTCGAAAGCTCTAAGGGAAGACTTTTTTGGGTCCTCTCCATGGCGTCTGGTGGTTCCTTCACAACCCTTGCCATTGCAGAGGCGTCACCCCAATCGCTGCCTCCTTTACATGACTAAGTCTTTTCTTCTCCTTCTGTAGAGACACTGCTCATATTGGAATAGGATTTAGACTATTCCGGGGGGAGGGGGAAGGGAGGGGAAAATGAGGAGCTGATACCAAGGGCTTAAGTGGAGAGCAAATATTTTGAGAATGATGAGGGCAACGAATGTACAAATGTGCTTAACACAATGGATGGATGGATGGATGGATGGCTAGTGCTAAGAGTTGTATGAGCCCCCAATAAAATGATTTTTAAAAAGGACTTAGAGTATCCCAGCCTGACCTCATGTCATTTTAATGTATAATATCTTTAAAGACCCTGTTTCTAAACAAGGTCACATTCGCAGAGACCCGGTCTTAGGCCATCAGCATTTGCGGGGTGGGGACACACAATTCAATCCATACCAGTAACTGTAGAACTGATGTATTCACCTTATTGATTAATTAATTCATATTTAAGCAAATCAAGTTAATTGTAAGGAGCATTGCTCTGCCCCTCCTCCAGCCATGCCCCTCCCTAAAGCCTCCCAGGGGAGGGACAACAGGGCTGGTGCCAAGGGCATTTCTTCTTGTGTCTATGACTCTGAAGTGTTATGACAAACTCACCCTAAGTCAGAGAGTGGGCACACACCTGCCTCCTGCTCGGTTGACACCTTGTACTAAGGTGGGAACTCCAACCTGAATGTGGCCCGTGCCGGCTGATTGCACTGTGGAACCGCTGCTATTCTTGTGGACAACACACCGCTTCCTGTCCTGCAACGTCCTCTAGTCTCCTCTGCTTCCGGGCCTGGACTTTCTCCGGACATGTCCTCGGGGAGCAGTGGAGGTGGAACATTCCCCGAACGGAGAGGCCCACAGAAGCAAGGGACGTGGAGATCCTGAGGGCAGGGGGGCTGAGGAGACGCCACTTGATTTGACCAGGTGGCAGGTGACTTGAGGAAGTTAGAAAAGAGGGAAACCGGCCCGATGTCCAGGATTTATGAAACGAAGAGTCAGGGAGGAAAGGGAAGAAGACGGGCAATGAAGTGAGGGAGAAAAGACAAAGAGGCACTGAGGCCGGGTGGTTGTGAGGCCAGACCCCAGCTAATGAAGCCAAGGAAGACGGAGAAGCTAGCAAGACCCGTGTGAAGCTCCAGGCCACGACTGTGTCCTACGTGCGACCTGGATGAGAAGGCAGCTTTCTAAGAGAGGACTGGTCAACCGAGAAATGACAAGGGGAAGCCTCCCGTTGCAGGGAGGGGCCTGATGGGGGCGGGGCGTGGGGGTGCTCGGATCCATGGTTTGACAAGTCTAGACCATGAAAGAGCAGGACCTTGTAGGCAGCTTCCTGGAGGCAGGCAGCTTCCTGGAGCCCATTGGAAAGTGTCTCCTTGGGGCCCAGCCTGGGTGGGAAATGGGAGCTAGGCTGGGAAAGCTTGGGCGGCTTGAGAGCTCTGTCTTCTGGAGGTGGGAAAGGAAAGTCTTGGGCAGTGGGGGAGGGAGATGTGGAAGGGCAACAAGCGGTTGCTTCTGGCTGGAGAACTTGGGAGTGTAGCTGGGTCCCAGGGGCAGCTGCATTTATGGGAGGAGAAATGGGAGGGGCAAAGGGACCTTGTGCATCTGAAAGGATGAAAGGCTGGAAGGTGAGGTGAAGCCACCAGAAAAACACGGAGGAGAGACTGCCCCCAGCTCAGTGGACACCTGGAGGGGAACTGAGCTCACCAAACCAGCCTTCCAGGGAGAACCATGTGGCGGACTGTCTTGATTTACAAGATTTCCAGCCTTGGAAACCCTAAGAGGTAGTTCTACTCTGCTCTAGGGGTTGCTATGAGTTAGAATCAACCCCATGCAATGGTTTCAGTTTGGGGGCTTGGCTTTTGAAATTGACCTAAGTGGGAATCTGGGAGCCCCTTGCAACAGATAGGTTGACCCATGTTACCCGATCCCCATGAGTGAGGAGAAACCAAGAGACAGTATGGCAGGTTAGAGGTGACATGACCATGGTATCAAACAGCAAATTCTTGACCTTTTTTTTGTGTGTGTCTGGCACAGGTGAATCTTCATGGGAAATATTCACAAAGACCATCCCTCACATCATCCAGGCAAGGAGACTCACCATAATATTTTATTTCTGTTCTGTGTGTATGGAGTAAGGCCAAAGGGAAAGGAAGGGAGCCCGTGGCTTGAGAACCCCCTGTGTGCCAATGCCCACACCGAGTGCTTCATCAGCATGGGTAATCCTCACGGCAACCCTCTGAGACAGGTCATGTGTTTTTTTCCATTTTACAGATGTGGAAACCGAGGCTCC
This sequence comes from Echinops telfairi, assembly GCF_000313985.2. Lineage (NCBI taxonomy): Eukaryota > Metazoa > Chordata > Mammalia > Afrosoricida > Tenrecidae > Echinops > Echinops telfairi. The sequence continues at coordinate 4,954,515 of NW_022111376.1, forward strand.
AGAAGGTTCATTAATTTACCCAAAGCCACAAGGTGATGGCATTGGGTTAACAGTTTTCTGGCCCCACTCCCGAAAATGTATGCATTCTTCCTGCCCCTAGAACCTCAGAATGTGGTCTTATTTGAAAATTGGGTCTTTGTAGATGTTGTTAGTTAACATGTGCTCTTCCTGGGGTACCGTGGGCCTTGCTCTGGTATGCTGGATGTCCTTATAATAACAGAAGAGGACTCTCTGAAACTGAGACAGGTACAGAGCAAGTACGCCCTGCTTTGGGGGAACAGACTTGTCACAGTCTCTCATAGGGATACACCATCATATCTGCCCACAAGGTTATTTATTTATATAGCTTCCATTTCTTCACTCTTGCAAGTAGCACTGCAGTGGACATCTCCAGCACATCAAACAGTCTTGCTCCTTCTTCTCCTCTGGGCTTCCAAGGCTCAGAGAGGCCGTGGGTAGCGCAAGGTCACTGTGCTGATAAGTGTTGGAGCTGGGACCAGCACCTCAGTCTTCACCTCTAAACTTGAGCAGCTTACTTTTCTCCTTCACTGATGTGAGTTGGCAGGCATGCAGCTTAATCCTTTGAATCAAGGCAGATCCAGGACTCATCCCTACTCTGTGTGCAGAGCATCTGCAGGAGGGCATGTCAGCGGTGCTCGGTTTTTCTCCCGCCCACAGGGTGTGACTGTGATTGTCTTCCCACCCCACCCCTGCTCCACCTTCCCCCCACTGCCCTTCAGTCCTTCCAACTCATAGGAGGGCCTTTCTAGCACCTCAAAGATGGTCCATCTTTCTGCTTACACACACCGTTGTCTTTCTTCGTTGGAGCGACTGCTGGGTCTGAATCTCTGACCTTGCAGCTAGCAGCCCAACACTTAACCCACAACGCCACCAAGGGTCCTAACCCGCCCTGACCCCTCCCCAACAGCGTTCCTATCAAATAAGTAGTAATTGGGATGTTTTCAACATTATTGTATAGCTGTGATCTAGAAAGTAGTGTTTTTCCTTTCTTTAATGAAATGTCTACCTTTATTGGATCAAAAGTCTGTTTCATGGTTATTTACGAGCGGAAATGGTGGTCCTATGACGGCCAGGTGGCGGCCTAGGGATGAGTAAGCTCCTCGGGCACTGCTAGAAGGCTTGCCTAGTCTTCATGATTGTTGCGGTGGACATTACCTGCGCACCCTTGGAACAAGATGTCATTTGGGGACCCGTTGCCCCTGGTATTAAGCTGGTGACGCACATTCTATTCAGAGATGCACCAATCCTACCATTTGCAGCGGGGGTGGAGAGAGGGACGCACAGCGGCTTGCAGAGCCAATCCACATGCCAGAGAAAGGACACGGCTCACGGTATAGAGAATAGCTTGCTGCGCACCTCGACTATTATGATTCAAGTGCTCTGTTCCAGCAGCAGGAACACAGAGCAGGAACAAGCGCATTAGGCATCTGTCATCATTAAAATGCCTTACCAGATGACCCTTGGTAAAATGGACCAAAAGGACCTTTGTAAATTGGCAGAAAGCATTGTTAGGAAGGCAGAGGCAGCTAGTGGAGTCTTCGCATTATTTGTTCATCCGAGTATTGGCGATGGTCATTCCTCTCTCCCGGTACTAAAAAGAAGGATGGCAGAAACAAGGCAAAGAAGGAATAAACACATTTAGAAAAAAGATGACATAGTCCTAGAATTAAGACACTCGCTTCAAAAAAGTTCAGTTTCTCCTTGCGTAATGAGAAACCCAAGTTGCCAAGAGAGGAAATGACTGCTCAAAACTCCGCAGCCGGAATGCAGGTGAGTCAAGGCGTCCCTTCCATTGTCAGCTCCATACACATGGTGTGAGCCTCTCTCCTGCCCCAGGCCCTGGGCTGGAGGCTGGCACAGGAGAGAAAATAAACCAAGCTCCCCCGCATCTCAGCCTGCCCCCAGCACGGAGGCAAAAGTGACCACTCAAAATGCTGGACCCATGCCTCCCCATAGCAAGATACACAGGTGGGCTGGCTCTAGTGAAAGGGCCAGGCAAAGTGAGGACCCCTCCGGAGTCTGTAATCTTCCCACCCATGCAGAGTGAGCTGTCGCTTGTCAAAAGCCCAGTGGGCTTAGCTCCTTTGGCAAGTATGGAATTCAAATCACGCTGAAGGTGAAGAAAGACCTGAAGGACGTTGTATTTCTCCAAATCAGAGGACATTGGCAGCCACCCCCATCCCGGCCTAAGGGATGAGGCAGAGTTCAGAGTGTGCACCCCACCTTAGAGATGGGGGGGAGAGAGAAGAAAGGGGGAGAGGGGAGGAGGAGGAGAGAGAAAGAGGAGGGAGGAGAAGGAAGAGGAGGAAGAGGAGGAGGAGGAGGAGGAAAGGGAGATCCAGCAAAGTTTGCATAATGACATGCGCACAAACAAGTTAGGTGTCCAATCCATTGATTATCAGCAGCTGTGTGTTTGCTCCCAGGGAATTTTAAGAATGATGCTAATGACAAGAAAGCACTTTCTCAGCCTCGGAATTAATTGACTTCATTAAGTCATCTGCTTTCAAACACTAGAGCTAGCGATAAACTTATTGTTGTAGAAAGTGTATAACTGCTTGTCACATGTAAATTGCTAAATAACTTTTCTCTTAGAAGTTCAAGGCACACAAAAAGTTGGGTGAACTAAAGGAGAACACAGGGGTGTTGGTTGTTTACATCCTTGTCAGGCGGCACCTGAGAACTCACGAGAGAAAACCCCCTTCACCTGTGCAGAGCCTCCGACCTGAGCCTGAACGGGAACGCCATCCTTTTCCTGCACTCTCCTGGCAGTTTCCCATAATTGATTCTCCAGCTCTTCGTGTCCCACGCTGCCTTGTTCCCTAAGCAGGATGGGTAGGGAGCTCCCCTCCCCACTCTCCTCCCGGCCTCCCTTCCCCCACTCAGCTCTCTCAGGGGAATGGCCTCTTGTTCCCTGAAAAGAGGAGGCTAACAGCCCTATAAGCCTGGGGGGTGGAGGTGGCTAGGAAGGAGTGGCCACTTCCCTAAACGCAGGGATCATTCTGAGACCAGCCTGGGCTCCTAGTTTTGACTGTGAGTCCCCGCCTGCTCCCACAAAGACCAGACCAGGGGCCCGTGGGAAATAATTTGGGGGGTGTTTGAAATCCTCTACTAGCCCCGCCCCCTTTCCCACTCGGTCCCCCAAAGGGTTCATCTATGTTCGCATTTCCTTGGCTAGAGAGCAAGAAGTGTGGAAACAAAACAGAGCGCCTGAGCCGCTGGCTCGCCAGTGAGGCTGCTTATTCACACTTGAAACCGTCAGAACAGCCCAGTGACTGGGGGGGGGGGGGATCCCTGCACTGAACCAACCACGCGGCAATGTTTGGCCAAGAGCGACACCGGGACCTTGGCCCTGCCAGGCCCACAGGGTTGCTCCAACCCCAGGCCATCAATCAACGCCAGGACACACGTCCTGACTCAGACCGGGAGTAGTCACTTCTGGCCACAGGGCCTGATGCTTTGATTTGTGTTACTACACAGCCTTGCTTTTAAGGGTCGTGGAAATTTGGGGGAACAGAAAAGGGTGATGGTTGAACAGCATGAGGAAGATGATGCTGCCGACTGTACAGGTGATGATTGTTGGAGTGCCAAGTGTTGGGTTGTTTTTCGGTTTTTTGTGGTAGGCATATTTAACACAACCACAAAAAAACAACAAAGGAAATCATGTTCTAAAAAGACAAAGGCTTCCATTTCAGACATACTGAAAAGGACACTGAATGTGAAGAGATGCGCATAGAAGCATTCCTTTCAAGTCACACCAGGCTTAGTTTTCTCATTCTGACATCCATTCATTTCCTGGGTTATTCGCTTATTCAATAACTGTTTGTTGAGCCCCTGCTAGCTGCCAAGAATTCAATGCCCAAAACTCTGTTTACTGTCTCCGGGCTCGATTTAGAGGTGTCATTCTGAGCGTCGCCTCCTGGAAGACCGGAGTAGTCCACCTGAGGGACCACCGCTCCCCTCTGTGCCATGTCACCTGCTGAACAGGTGGGGCTTGTCATAACCAGCCCTCTTCAATAGAGGCAAAGAGACTGAGATCCTCACAGGGCAAGGATTTCTTCTCCCCCAGGAAGCGTTGTAGTACAGTGAACAGTTGCCCGATCCAATTCTCTGATTCTGAATTTGTATAATGGCCCTTAGAGGCGGTTGCAACAGGGACTGGCCACCTGGCAATGCAGACCTTTTCCCCACTGGCAACTGTCTAAGAGAGAAAGAATCGGGACTGAGAGGCAGCCAGGGGGTGTCGTGCTGAGCAAGGAAATGGGGGTGGAGAGAGATTTGGCCTTGAAACTGGTGTGCGTGAATTGCGGAGATGGGGAGCAGCCCACTTGATGCCTCTGGGGTGGGGTACAAATCCAAGGAACTGAGAACCGACGCTGCTGGTGAGAGAAAGCGGACCGTTCCTGGTACGGGAGTGCCCTCTAGCGACCGAAGGGGTCTTGGCAACGCTGAAGAAGTGGGAGAGCTTGGGAAGCAGACATGTGAAAGGACACCTTTCAGAGAGCGCTTTGGACAGCGATCCCTACGCATCATCAGCTCCGCGGGAGAAAGACTGGGTTTTCTACTGCCATCGTCACAGACACGGTCTCGGAAATCCACTGGGGTTCACTACGGGTCAGCATTGAATTCATGGCACTGAGTGCGTGACGGTAGTTGAACAGGTTAGGGACACGAGGGATGACAATGGCTCCAGAAAAGCAGCCCCACTTCCTTGGCACAGGCTGCTTATGAAAGACGAAGGTGGAAAGAAATGAGGACGGAGTCGCATAAAAATTGGAAACAGCAATAAAGAAAAAAAAAGAGTTCCTGAAATATCTCACCACATGGACAAACCCAAGTCAATCTCACACACACACACACACACACACAATAATGAGTTCTCCCACTGATGAAATGGAGCGAACATGTAAATGTACAGACACGTTAGTGGTTGCAGGAGACTCGGGGGTTCAGGTGCGGGAGGGAAGCACACGCTAGAGAGTGGACACATTTTTTGTTGTTATTTGGTGATGAGAGAGGGAACACTGGATGGAGCGGGAATGTACACAGCTTCCTGATAGTGTGTAATGTCACCGAAACACACACACGGGGAAACAAGAGACCTGTTGATAATTGCTGTCAGATATATCATTTTAACCATTTTGACAAATAGTTCACATGTCCTATGATTCAATAGTTCAATCTACAATCAATTTTAAAACATTTTCTTAGTTTGTGTACTCATCATAATTAACTCCCTATTTCCCCCCAACTTCCCTTGCCACACCCTGAAGGAACCATTAATCCAGTTACTACCTCTATAGATTTACTCATTCTGCATTTCCTAAACAGGACAAAGATTTAAACAAATATAATATAGTAAAATAGATTTTAAAACACTCGATCAAAAAGAAGGCAGAAAATATCAAAAACTAGAACAAAGAGGAAAACTGCCTAATGACTAGAAGCAGAGCATTAACGGAGCAAGTGCCAAAGGATGGGGCCCTTTGGGTCAGAGGGCCCTCAAAATGTGACGGAGGAGGAGCCACTTTCTCAGACTGGAGTTGACTGTGGTGACGTGAGTCTTGTAAGAAGTATGAATCTAGGAAAATTGGAAGTCACCAAAAATGAAATGAAACACATAAAGATTGATATCTTAGGCCTGGGTGAGCTGAAATGCACTGGGATTGGCCATTCTTAATCAGAAAACCATATGATTTACTACGGCAGGAACAACACCATCGAGAGTAATGGCCTCGCCTTCTTTACTAAAAAGGACGTTGCAAAATCAACCCTGAAGTACAATGCTGCCTGTGATAGGATTGTATCTATCCACCTTCAAGGAAAACCAATATCAGTCCAACTATTATTCAAATTGATGCACCAAATACAAAACTAACGGTGACGAAAGTGAAGAATTCTACCAATGATGTCATTCAGAAATTGATCAAGCATATGATCAAGGTGCATTGGTAATTATTGGTGGTTGGAATGCAAAAGTTGGAAACAAAGAGGAAGGAACAAACGTGACATTGGCGATAGAAATAGGGCTATAGATCACATGATCGAATGTTGCAAATCCAACCTTTGCAAAGCAAGCAAATACCTTTTCTCAACAACAACAAAAGGCAACTATATACACAGACTTCCCCAGATGGAGTACACAGAAATCAAATGGACTACCTCTGTGGGAAGACATGATGGAGAAGCTCATTATGAACAGCTAAAATAAGGTCAGAGGCTGACCAACACACCAAAGAACCAGACCATCAATTGCTCCAATGTAAGTTCACATTAAAGCTAAGGAGAAATAAAACAAGTCCCCAAGAGAAAAACTATGACCTAGAGTCCATCCCACCTGAGGACATCTCAAGAATGGATTTAACCCATTGAACACGAAAGACAGAAGACCTGATGAGCTGTGGGTGGTCATCAAGAACATCATTCATGAAGAAATAAAAAATCATTAAAAAGATAGGAAAGAAAGGATCGAAGTGGATGTCAGAAGAGACTACGAACCTGCTTTTAACCACAGAGTAGCTAAAGCAAATGGAAAAATGATGAAGTCAAAGGGCTGAACAAAAAATTGCAATTGGCAGGTAGAGAAGACAAAGCCAAATACTGTACTGTATAATGAAATGTCCAAACATTTAGAGTTGGAAATCCAAAAGGGAGGGACCTGGTCAACATGTATTAAATTGAAGGAACTCAAGAAAGAATACAAGCATGCAACGATGTGCAAATATTGAAAGATGCAGGAAGCATCAAAATAAGATGGAAAGAACACACAGTCAAATAGTGAAGGACACAAACACAGAGGAGGCACAAATTGACAAACGGGATATACTGAAGATAAAACACCTGGGTACATCGAAAGAATTCACCAAGAGAGTAATAAGAGAGTCCATGGACTGGGAAAACATCTTTAGCAATGACACATCAGACAAAGGCCTTATTACTAAA
>NW_022111376.1:4964619-4993439 GCF_000313985.2 Echinops telfairi
AAATGAGGACCTAATGCCGGGGGCTTAAGTGGAGAGGAAATGTCTTGAGAATGATGAGGGCAATGAACGTACAAATGTGCTTTACACAATGGATGTATGTATGGATTGTGATAAGAGTTGGATGAGCCCCTAATAAAGTGATTAAAAAAAAAAGAATACACAGTCACTGTCGCAAGAAGTCGACACTCGACCACTGCAGGAGGCAGATAGCAAATGAGTGAGAACCAATGGTGCTCAGGGAGAAGTTCAAGCAGCACGGAAAGCCTTAGCCACAAACAAGGCTCCAGGCATGGAAGGGACATCGATGGAAAGGTTTCAACAAGCTGATGGAGCACTGGAAGTACTTAGTTGTCTGTGCCAGGGAATTTGGAAGACAGCTATTTGGCCAACTGACTGGAAAGGGCCCATGTTTGTACCCAATTCCAAAGAAAGGTGATCCAATGGGGATGCTCCAATGACAGAACCAGGGTTAAGGTTAATATCACAGACAAGTAAAATGTTGCTGAAGATCACTCATCAATGGTTGTAGCAGTACTTTGACAGGGAGATTTCAGAAGTTGTAGGCAGATTTGGAAGAGGATGTGGAAGAAGGAAACTTGGCTGAATGAAGAGAATACCAGAGAGAAGTTTACTTGTGGGTGTGTACGTTTTACAAATGCGAGAATTTGTGATAAAACGTGCAAACACGGAGTTAGGAAGCCAAAAGAGGAGACTACAGTCAGCATATGTCAAGGTGTCACACCAGAACTTTCTCAACATCATTACGGATGGCAGGGTGAGGACCAAACGCACACTCTTCGGAACGTTTTACGTATATATGGAGACTTGAAAACATTCATGGAGAACAGAAATGAACGTCATGGAAATTTCCCACAACCTCTTTGCAGTTCCCTTTGATATGATTAGGAGCCCTGGTGGTGCTAGGTTTTAAGCCTTCTGCTGCTAACGAACAGGTCCACCGTTGGAACTTCTGAGGTAGAAAGTGGCGGCAGTTGGCTTTGGTAAAGATGAACACACCAGGAAATCCTATGGACCGGGTATACTCTGTCACTGTGACTTGGAATTGATTGGACAGTCGTAGATTTTACATCTATTTTCAGACATCTCTAACCACCGACCTCTTTTAGAACCTTAGCCCTGTGAACACTTCAGGGTGACCTGGGCAGGGGGAGCAGGAGGGCTATGAAAGAGGGATGGAGAGGAGCCCAAAGACGCTCCCTGGGGGAGAATATGTTCATTCTTTTGGTTTTAATAATAGATTAACCTGTGCATACAGATGACGAAGCATCACTGCATGCTTCAAACATGTGCTGATTGTATTCCAATTATGTCTATGTCAATAAATGTAAGGCTACACAATGATACTCCGCATAGGAAATGAAAACTTTGAAATAATGAATAACTTCCTTCATATATATAAATAAATATACATAGATGAATGAGAACATACTATATCTTTATCTATTATATTTAGTCAATATTCACATTGCTTATTCTATATATACACCATATGTATTCTATTTATATGGTAAGTATAAATACTCTCCTCCATATATATACAAAGGAAAGAATTCCTATAGTTAATCACTGAAATTATATAAAAATACTGGAGTTTATAGGTGATATTAATAACCCCCATCAGCTCTTATTTGGTTTTGTTCAAGTATCAACTCAGTGGAGACAATGCTTCCTCTGTTGCCTGCCTGGGGGCCAGCCACACCCATTGCCTCACCCTTGGTAGGGCACCAGTCCCCCAAGTTCTCCAACTTTCTCATCAGGAAAGTGGCCTGCCCAGTAGTTGTGGCCTCCACATTCCGCCACCTTATCCTTGGGGGATGACTTCCACCGGAGTATGTGTCCTAACCCTTCTAGGCCCTTTAGTTGAGTGCAGCATTGGATGGGGCCCATCAACACCTCTAAGGAATTTGAGGCCTGGCAACAATTACTTGGAAACCCTTTTCAATTTTCGAAATGGCACTGGGACTGCATACGCACCACACCTGCTCCCCTCTGCCTCCCCGACTCCATGCAGAAACCGCAATCCCCGTTCCTCCTCGTTCCTGTGCTAAAGCGGATGATGAAACTTGTGTTCCATGCCTAGTCTTTTCTCCGTTCTTATGCCTAGAGTATGGAACACTGTGGACCTGCTGGTCTGGCCCCCAACCCTCCTTCCCTGTTGACAAACCAGCCTCTTCCCTTCCTTTCCCCCCTTTCTGACTCCCTCCCCACCATCAGAGAAGACACACACACAAACAGCTCTCCTTTATACATACAAGCTGTTGTTTATTGGAATCATCACTAATGGGGGCCCTGTTGGTGTTAGCTTTAGACCTCGGGCGATTAGGCAGAGTTTTGAGGTTCCTGCCTTGCTCTGACGCTGCTGGGCATTATGTGAACCGATGAACTGTTTCTAGCAATCTTGGTTTTCACATGATGCCTCACTTAGCTCCACTTTCTTATTATTAAACCTATGTATAGCAGTTACATAAACTCCTGTCAACTTGTGAAGGGATGGAGTCTAGCCTGTCAATCAGGTCGCAGCCTGATGACCTCATTTGGAGGCCCAACAGAGATAACTACCTCCCTGGAGGCCAAATATACTCTCTCTCTACTTGTCTCCCTGCTGACAAGCCATATGGAACTACCCTGAAGGAGCCAGAGCCCTGGAGCTGGAAGAGCCAGGTGGAGACCCACGCCAGCGCTGAGATGCTTCCACTGCCACTGGATCCACAAGACTTTCCACCCACTGCCCTGTTCTTCCTGCATTCGGCATCATTACATGTGTTGTGTGAATCTGAGGAGGACTTTCTAGACTGGCATCGGACATATGGGCTAATATCGGACTCACAGACTTCATCTGGACTGGGCTGGGATGCTTTCTCAATGTACAATTACTCTTTATATACCTCTAGTCTACCGGTACTAACACACTATGGTAATGCCCCAAAAGGATGGGCCCTGGAATTTCTTGGACTTTCTTGGGCAGGTAGAGGTTTTTGGAGGGGCTTTTCTTCTCACTCCCATGGTTGTTTTCTGCACCTGGAAACACAACAGGGTGGGAACAGGCATTAGGTTAAGGGAAGGGGCTCCTGGGTGGGTGGGAAGGGGCACTTTATGAGAAGAAGTTTGGGCTGAGGTGGGGTTTGTGCCTGGCAAGGGCAAGGAAGAAGTCTTGGGGCAGGGGCATCAGTGGGGACGGAGAGGAGGAGCTTGTGTAGGGTGAGCTCAGGTTTCCATCACTTCTGGACTTGGGTCTCCTCTATCACCCTTTGTGGCCTGGGGTCCCTTGCTTCCCAGGTGTCATTTAATAAAGGGAACTGACTTTGGGGGGCAAAGAAGAAAATGCTATGAAACTGGTTTTGGTGAGGGTCGTACAACTCTTTTTAAGGCGATTGAACTATTGAATTGTGTGAGATGTTAATTACATGCCAATAAAAACTGTTAAAAAAGGAAAAACAGAAAAACAACAGCAAACAACCCATGTTCTGAAAGCGTCAGGTCAGGTCCAACGGACCACGGCTCTGTAGGGCAGAGAGACACCGAGCGCTATTCCAGCAAGCTTCCAAGACAAGAATCTTTAGAGCCGGAACCCTGGCCACATCGTGGGGGTTCAGTGTTGGGCCTCTAACCTCAAGGTCAGTGGTTCAAACCCACCGTCTGCTCTGGGGGAGAAGCAAGCAGGTGACTTCCATACGAATGTATATCCTCAGAACGCGCATCGAAAAGCCCCTCTGTGAGTCAGGATTGACTGATGGCAATGGACGTGGCTCTTGCGGACCTTCATGGAAGCAGACGGCCACATCTCCCTCCTGGGGGGCTGCTGGTGGGTTTGAACGGCTCACCTTTTTGTTGGCATGTGAGTCCACAACCACTGTGCCTGCAGGGCTCCTCTCTGCCGTGTGACTATGATGCCTTCATATGATCAGAATAATACTGCTTTTAGTCTCCAAAACTGTTATTTTCAGTAGCAATTCCTTTGACTTATTAGTGAAAGAGGAGAGAGCACTTTTTTTTTTAGTATTCCTAAAGATCTGGCCCAAACTGACTTCTTCTTACTGTGCCTGCCTCCCAATGTTCACTTGTGCTGCCCTTTATCACCACTCTTATGAATTAATGAATTACTGTGCTGACGGTCTTAGAGGATTGGTTGTTAGGTGTCACCTCGTTGGTTCTGACTTGGGGCCGCCCCGTGAATACCAGAGGGGACACTGCCTGGTCCTTCGACGTCCATACAACTGTTCTTAGGCTCGAGCCCATTGTTGCAGCCGTATCGTTGAGGGCCTTCCTCTTTTCACTGCCCCTCCTTGACCAAGCATGAGGTCACTTCCTGGTACTGGCCTCTCCGGATACGATACTTGACACAGGCCTCATCATCCTTACCTCTAAGTAGAATTCTGGTTGTACTTCTTCCACGACACATTTGTTTGTTTGCTCCTTTGGCCAATCCATGGTATTTTCTTTTTTCTTTTTTTAATCAATTTATTGGGGCTCATACAATTCATCACAATACATAGATCAATTGTGTAACGCACATCTATACATTTGTTGCCCTCATCATTCCCAAAATTCGCTTGCCTCTTGGGTTCCCGGAATCCGCTCATTTTCCGTTTTTCCCTCCCCCTCCCTCCCCATCCATGGTACTTTCACTGCTCTTCACTGGCATCAATTCTTCTTTAACCTTTAGTCAACGTCCAGCTTTCACATGTATAAGAGGCGATTGAAAATACCACGGCTTAGGGCAGGCCCACCTTCATCCTCAAAGTAAAGTTCTGGCTTGCCAACACTTTTAAGAGGTCTTGGGCAGCAGTTTTACCCAATGGATGTGCCATTTGATCTCTTGCAACTTCGGTGGGATTTGATTGTTGATCCAAGCAAGATGAAATCCCTGACAACTCCAATCTTTTCTGTTTACCTTAATGCTACCTCTAATTCCAGTTGTGCCTATTTTGATCTTCTTCTTCTCATTTCTAAATACCTCTTTATTTTTATTTTTGATCATTTGTTGGGAAGTTTTACAGATATAATATTCCATAGTTCAATCACATCAAGCAGTTTTGTACAATTGCTACCACAGTCAGTTTCGGGTTTTTTTCTTCCTCTTAAAAGTCATTTTTTTCGGGGCTCATACAACTCTTATCACAATCTATCCATCCATCCATTATGTCAAGCACTTTTGTACATTTGTTGCCATCATCATTCTCAAAATATTTGCTTTCTACTTGAGCCCTTGGTATCAGCTCCTCATTTCCCACCTCCGTCCCCAACCTCTCCCTCATGAATCATTGATAATTTATAAATTATTATTTTGTCATGTCTTACACCGTCCGATGTCTCCCTTTACCCACTTTTCTGTTTTCCGCCCCCCCCCCTCCCCAGGGAGGTGGTTATGTGTAGATCCTTGCTATCCTTTCCCCCTTTCTGCCTCATCTTCCCCTTACCCTCCTGGTATCACTACTCTCATTATTGGTCCTGAGGGTTTGCTCTGTCCTGGATTCCCTGTATTTCCAGTTCTTATCTGTACCAGTGTACATCCTCTGGTCTAGCCGGATTTGTATGGTAGAATTGAGATCATGATAGTGGTGGGGAGGAAGCATTAAAGAATTAGAGGAAAGTTGTATGTTTCATCGTTGCTGTACTGTACCCTGGCTGGCTCGTCTCCTCTCTGCAACCCTTCTGTAAGGGGGTGTCCAGTTGCCTACAGATGGGCTTTGGGTCTCCACTCCGCACTCCCCCGCATTGACAATGATATGATTTTTTGTTCTTTGATGCCAGGTACCTGATCCCATCAACACCTCGTAGTCACACAGGCTAGTGTGCTTCTTCCATGTGGGCTTTGTTGCTTCTGAGCTAGATGGCCACTTGTTTATCTTCAAGCCTTTAAGACCCCAGGCACTTTATCTTTTGATAGCTAGGCACCATCAGCTTTCTTCACCACATTTGCTTATGCGCCCACTTTGTCTTAAGCGATCATGCCATAAAGGTGTGCATCACGGGATGCCAGTTTAATAGAACAAAGTGCTGTTGCATTGAGGAAGTACTTGACTGGAGGCCCAATGTCCATCTGCAACCTTAATATTAAATCTATAAATATATTCACATAGATCTATTTCCCCATCATCATATATAAAAATATTTACATATGTACATGACTGTATTTAGACCTCTATAAATTCCCTTTGTCTCCTAGTTCTTTCTTCTATTTCCTTTTATTTTTCTCTTGTCCCACTATCATGCTCAGCCTTCCTTTGGGTTTCAGTAATTCCTCTCAGTTATATTGCCCGTGATCAAGCCCTACCAGTCCTCCCACACCCTCCTTGCCATTAATTTTGGATCACTTGTTGTTCCCTGGGTTTGTTAACATCCACTCCCTTTCCCCTGCCTCACCCACTCCCATGTCCCGCCTGGAACCATCGGTCCTGTTTTTTCTCCTCCAGATTGTTTATCCTGGCTATCTTATCTAGATAAACCTGCAGAGATAATAATATGCACACAAAAAACAAGACAGAGTGATACAAAGCAACAAAACAGAACAACAACAAAACCAATGATTAAAAAGAAAAAAAGAAAAACCTGTAAATAGTTCAAGGTCATCTTCAGACTCTCTTGGCTGCACATCAGTGTGCAGGGGAAACTGGGAGATCAAAAACTGGTGGGTGCAGAGTCTAATGTGATCCTCTTAGAATAGTCGATAGTGGTAGCTGGGCACCATCTAGTTCTTCTAAGCTCAGGGGTGTGGAGACTGGTGTTGGCATGGCCCATTCATTCGTTGGACCAATTGTTTCCATGGATCTTCAATTTTCATCACTCCTCTTTGGTCTGGATGGGGAGAGAACCTAGATGGCTACCCAGGAGCTTTTAAGACCCCAGTTGCCACTCACCAAAGTAGGATGTAGAGCATTGTCTTTGTGAGTTGTGTCAGGGCAGAGCCTGCAGGTGGAAAGCTTGGATGACTTTCTTCCGTCCCAAGAGTGATTTTCAGAAAATGAAAAAGGACCCCAGGGGCAGGCAGGGGTGCCCCTCCCGCCAATACACACTAACTTTCAAGACTTTATATATAGCTTTGTGCCCAAGGGGGAGGAAAGGGACACCGGGCAGCATCCTGGAGGCGGGGCCCTAGGCAGCCCCCAGGCCACCGGGTAACTAGCTGGGCCATCCTTGTGTCCATGGGGCTCCATGTCCCCAGCCCCACCCGCCCTCAGTTGTGGCCCGACTCCTCCTCAGCCTCACAGAGCCACTTGAAGAAGGCTGTGACAGATTTAAGGGCCACGCCCTTGCCCTGCTGCTCAGCAGGGTCCTTGCTACTCTCCCAGCTGTAGAAAGCTTCCTCCTTCACCACGGTCCTCATGGTAAAGCGTGTCAAAGAACATCGGAAGCAAGTTGTCAGGCTGTTCTAAGGCCACTACAAGGGCTTGGAGGGCAGAATGCGCCCGTAGCTCCTTCTGCTCATTAACCAAGTATTTCTGGAGCAGTTTCGCTTGCGCTTTCAGCACCGAAGCATCCACTCGGAGGGGGATCTCAGAGATAATTGCGGAATAGCAGACACTTGTCATGAGGGCTCGAACAGAGTATGTTGGATGCTACCTGCTGCTCACTCAGATTGGCCTCTATCCAGCCACACACCCGCTCATCACTGCTGCCTTCCTTCAGCAGCTTCTCCAGCTGCCTGCTCAGCTCCTCAGAGGGCAGGGCCTTCTGGCCAGGGGCCTCGGCCTCTTCTCCCACCGTGTACTCCACCTTCTGTAACCAGAGATGCCCAGGCGAGAGAGCCAAGAGCTGAGAGAGCTACGGGGAGGGAAAGGAAGACACCCGACCCAGAGGGCAAGCCCCAAACCTATTCCACGGCAAATGCCCCGACATCCTGGCCTTCAGCGAGAAATCCCTTCCAGCTGAGCCCAGCCTCTCGCCACAGCGCCCCCACTGGGACCCCTGCTTTTGCACAGGAGCCCCAGGATCTCCACCACCAGAGAGGCAGCTTTGCCCAGGGGCCTCAGCGGCTTTGTGATCTTCCTGAACAGCTCCCCCATGGACACCCCACCTTCCGGCACAACAGGTGCTATCAGCTCAGCCAGGTAGAGCCACACGTGGGGGAGGTAGATCTCCGTGTCCCCCACTACTTCCAAGGTCTCCGAGAGCCCTCGGTAGTACTGAGCAGGGGAGAGGTGCCCAGCGCAGAGCAGTTGGTGCCACAGCTGGCCCATCTGCTCCCTGGCACCAGCGCTGGGTAGAGTCGACGCCATGCCACACGAAGATGATGAGCAGGGAGGGAGAGGCCAGCTCCTGCACACACTGTACGGCCTCCTTCATGTCACTGAGATGGAGGTACTCCTCGAGGATGGCCTTGGACTTCTTCTCCAGTTCCGCCCCAGAGAGCTCAGTCCCGTGAGGCTGGCTGCCTCACGCAGCCCCTCAGGCTGGGTTGGCCGCGCTCTACTCCGCTCCTCCACTTCCTTGCTGAAGCTCCGCTTGGTGGCAGGGGCCTGTGTCAAGGCCATCTCCGCGGGCACCTCCCCGTTCACTCCACTCTAGGCGGTCTCCTTGGTCCCCAGCCTTCTCGCCTCGTTCCCGGCTCAGACTACTCCTCTGTACCACGCGCCTGTTGTCTGTGCTTTCGGTGGGTACCGCTTGTTGAAGGGGGATGCCTTCTTGATATAAAATGACTCCTTCAAATAAAGTTTCTTCTTCCACATGTGAATATTGCTCTAGGCAACTCAGCCAAACACAACAGTCCTATGGATCTTGGCTGAATGCAGAAAATACCAGAAAGCTGTTTACTCGTGCTCAGTTGCAAAGGCATTCAACTGTGTGCGTCATAACAAGCTATGGATAGCCTTGAGAAGAATGCGTACTCCAGAAATCTCCATTGCGCTCATGCAGAACGTGTACATGGATCAATAGGCAGTTGTGCGACTGAAACAAGGGAAACCGGTATGGTTTCAAATCAGAAAAGATGGGCATCGGGGTTATATCCTCTCAGCAGACTTACGCAATCCATATGCTGAGCAATTACTCAGATAAACTGGGCTATATGACAAAGAATGGGGCATTAACAACCTGTCATGTGCAAGTGACACAACTTTGCTTGCCCAAAGTGAAGAGGACTTGACGGACGCGCTGGTGAAGATGGAAGACGACAGCTATCAGTGCAGATTACAGCTCAAAGTAAAGAAAACCAAACGCCTGGCATCTGGGCCAATCGACAACATCAGGATAAGCCGAGAAGTGACAGAAGTTGCCGATTGCTCGTGAATGCAGCAGCTAAAAAAATCAAAGGAGGTCACGCATCAGGCAAATCTGCTGCACACAATTTTGTTGCAGTGTTAAAAAGCAAAGCTGTCGCTCTGAAGAGTAGGGCATGCCTGACCCCAGCCAGGGCACTTTCTGCCGCTTTCTATGTATGTGAAGTGTGGACAATAAATGAGGAAGGCTGCAGGAGAATCGGTGCATTTGAATTATGGGGCTGGTGAGAAACATTAAATATACTATGACAAGATAATAATTTATAAATTATCAAGGGCTCATGAGGGAGGGGGCAGTGGGGAGGGAGGGAGGGGAAAAATGGGGACCTAATGCCGCGGCTTAAGTGGAGAGCAAATGTTTTGAGAATGACGAGGGCAAAAATGTACAAATGTGCTTTACACAATTGATGTATGTAGTGATTGTGATAAGAGTCGTATGAGCCCCTAATAAAACGATTAAAATGAATAAATATACTATGAACTCCCAGGAGAAAAAAGAAATTTGTCTTGGAATAAGGACTTACTAAGAATAGTCCTTAGCAAGGAGAATGGCAAGAACTAGTCTCACACAATGTGGCTATGTTATCAAGAGGGATAAGTCCTAGAAAGGAGCATCGTGCTTGGTTAACTCACGAGCCAGGAAAACCCTCCCTCAAACAACATGGATTGATACACGGCAACGATGGTGAGGATGGCCCAGGATCAGGCAGTGTTTGACTCTGCTATACAGAGAGCAGGTATGAGTTGGAACCAATTCGGCAGCAACAAGATGGAACTACAGTGAACCCTCGTTTATCGCGGTTACTCGGTTCTAGACCCTACCGTGATAAATGAAATTCCTTTATTCATTTATCGCGAAGTAGGATTCCTTATTTGTAAATCAAACATTTTCGTAGTTAGAGCATAGTGGACATGAAAAAACACCCTTTAGTCACCATTACACTCATATTACCCAATTTATTAAACGAAAAAGGGAAAATACAGTAAAACATTTTGGACGTTACAATTATCATTTATTATTTATTATATTATTTATGGCATCTAGTTTACAGTATTACATATTTCACATACAGTATTATTATACAGACTCCGTTTTTACTATGAACTTATTACGACTTGTCACGATGCGCTTTGCTTCCTTGTTGAAAGTGAAAGTAGCCGTAGCACGGAAGTTTTTTTCCTCTTTACGGATGGAGCGAACGGAAGACTCATTCAAGTCGAAATGGCGTGCAACCTCCACGATTTTCTTGCCATCATGATCATATCCAAAAGTTTTACCTTTTCCTGGATGGTGAGCATCTTCCTCTGGCGCTTATTTTTATTGTCAGAAGGCTTAGAAGAAGAAGCTCGTTTAGGAGCCATCATAGGGCTTAGATAAAATTTCTTAAAAATCGCAAACAATTACAGTACACTGTACAAAAGCAAAAATGCATCTGATACGTAGCTCCGATACGTGTACACTATGAGCCAATCAGTGGCAGTAATGACAGAGCACACGTTGTTACGCAAAAACCGCGATAGAGTGAAGCCGCGGAAGTCGAAGCGCGAAGTGGCGAGGGTTCACTGTATGTCAAAGATCCTGAGATGAGCTCATTCTGGAGTTAGGGTGGACCCTAAATTGAATGACAAATGTCCATAGTAAGAGCAGAAAGCAGAGAAGATAAAGGTGCCTGTACCAGCAGCTTGTAAAGACAAGAAAGAGCCTCCCTCTAGCCTTTGGAGAGAGTGCCGCCCTCCTGACAGCCTGAGTTAATACATTCCTACTGTTTTACGTCAGCAAGTTGGTGGTGACGTGTTTCAGCAAACCCAAACCCAAAGCCTGAGTCATCATAGACAAGCTAGTGGGAAGGAGGTGGAAATGCTGTGTCCAACGGAGTTCCTAGGCCTGGCCCCTGACCCATCTTGGGGACAGGAGCGCTTTTCAAGGGCCACCAGGAATAAAGGAACAGATTAGCTGTGGGAAGAGCCCCCAATGAGCCAGAATTAAAAGCACCGACTTAGAGCAAAAGACCGCAGATGGCAGGGGAATGACCTGTAAATTGCTCCCGGGAGGAGATGTGAAAGCTGCAATGGTCTTTTATGGTCTCAGTTCTCACGCTTGCCAGACTCTCAGATTTGCCTGAGACGTGCGGCATGTTGACCACCAGAGGGCGCTGCCGCACCATCAGAGCTTGAGGAGGAAAGCGACTGAAAGCTTTCTCACCTGGGCAGGGCTGAGGAGTTGGAATAGGACGGAGGAACAGTGGGGGTTAGAGAGTGTTGCTCCATCACCTTCTCCGAGGAGTGAAGCAGAGCTCGGTAAGGGAGGCGTGGCACTGGGCTCCCTGGAGCATGGGCTGGCCACTGGCGCTGCTCACAAACAGAGAGGTGTGGTGAGCAGAATGAAGGTGAACACGAGGCTGCTGAGGGCTTCTACTGTGCGTTGAGTCGTGTCCCCAAAGAGACATGCACAAGTTCTCATTTCTAGTATCTTTGAATATGTTTGAAAATAGGGTCTTTCAATGGGTGTACAAGAAAATGCGGTGAAGAAAGCTGATGGTGCCAAGCTGTCAAATTACACAGAATCTGGGGTCCCACATGCTGGAAGATAACAAAGGGGCCATCTAACAGAAACAACAAAGCCCACATGGAAGAAGCACACCAGCTTGTAAGATGACAAGGCAGCGAAAGGGTCAGGTATCAGGCATCAAAGACCGTAAAAAAAATCATAACATTGTGAATGAGGGGGAGTGCAGACTGGGGACCCAAGGCCCATCCGGGGGGAAATTGGACATCCCCTTGCAGAAGGGGTGCGGGGAGGTGAAGAACAAATCAGAGTGCAGTGTAGTAACGATGAAATATATAATTTTCCTCTGATTCTTAAATGCTTGCTCCACCCCACTACCATGATCCCAATTCTACCTTACATATCCGGCTGAACTGGAGGAGGTGCACTGGCACAGATAGGAACTGGAAATACAGTGAACCCAGGACAGATGAACCCCCCAGGACCAGTGGAGAGAGTGGCGATGGCGGGAGGGTGGAGGGAAGGAGAGGGAGAAAGGGGGAGCAGAGGACAAGGTCTACATGTGGCCTCCTCCCTGGGGGACGGACAGTGGAGAAGTGGGTGAGGGAGACGTGGGATGGAGTAATATATGATAAAATAATAAACTACAAATTATCGGGTGGGAGTGGGGAGGGAGGGGGGGAAATGAGGTGACACCAGGGGCTCAAGTGGAAAGTGGGTGTCGTAAGAATGATGAAGTCAACATATGTACTAAAGTGCTGGACACAGATGACGTATGTACAGATGGTGATGAGTTGTATGAGCCCCTAATAAAATGATTATTTAAAAAATAAAAATCTACAAACGGAAAACTTCTTTTAAAGAATTGATAATATATAGCAATTAAAACAATGCTTGATAAAGAAAATAGGGTCTTTGAAGATCCGACCAATTCACATGAGGCTAACTGGTAAAATGCCAGTCGTCCTGGGATGGCATCTGCGGGGAAAACATGGTGCTATTGTTCCAAAGAGTTGATGTCAAGGATTTCCTCTTGCTTGGATCCACAGTCAAGGCTCATAGAAACAGTACTCAAGAGATCAAAAAAATGAGTTGAATTAAATGAATCTGCTGGTCAAGACCTCTTCTGAATTTTGAAAAGCAGGGATATTACTTTGCGGACTAGGGTGCGCCTGACCCAAGCCACGGTATTTTCCATCGCCTCATGTGCATGTAAAAGTTGGACACTGAATAAGGAAGACAAAAGAAGAACGGATGCATTTGAATTGTGGTGCTGGAGAAGAATGTTGAAAGTACCATGGACTGCTAAAGGCACTAACAAAGCTGTCTTGGAACAGGAATGGCCAGAATGCTCCTTAGAATTGAGGATGGTGAGACTTTTTGTCACGGACTGCGGACATGTTGTCAGGAGAGACCAGTCCCTGGAGAAGGGCATGATGCTTGCTAAAGTGGAGGGGCAGCGAGAAAGAGGAAGCCCCTCAAGGGCATGGATTGACACAATGGCTGCAACCATGGGCTCAAACGTAAGAAAAATTGTGAGGATGGCCCAGAGCCAGGCAGCGTTCTGTTATGCTGTACATTGGGCCACTGTGAATCAGAACCTAACAATTACAACATCATAAATGTAAGGTAAGCCGTTCAAAGGCAGCAGCCATTCCCCACGAGAAAGATGAGGCTCCCTGCTTCTGTAAAGAGTTACAATCTCGGAACTTCTACTAGAGTGGCAGTTCTACTCTGACCTATCGGTTTGCTATGATTCTGAATCAACTCCATAACAGTGAGTTTTATGTATCACAATCTCATGGAACAGATGGGGAAATTGAGGTGCAGAGAGGGCAAAAACTCAAGGTTATAAAGCATGTAAGTAGTAAAACACCTTACCATGGCACTTACCATGGCACTACTTGGCCACATCTGGTCTATAAATCAAATTCCTCCTCAGCCTGACTCTGTCTGCCGGAGGTCGATTCTGCCTCCGCTGCTAGTCACATCTCCACCTGCGCCTAAGATCACCTTAGGTCAAGTCTAAGGGTTAGTAAGGGAGGTAATCAGGGAAGACTTCATGGAGGAGGCGAGCTTGGCTTTATTTGGGAGTTTTGCGCTTTTCATCAAAGCAATCACATTTATTGGAAAAGGCCCCATCTTTGTATATCAGCCTCTACAAAGGTCTCATGTGTGTCACAGAATCATTATGGCCTTCACTGGCTAATGGAAATATCTGAGTGTGTTTGTGTTTCAAAGGTATGGAAATACAATGTGTCACTGTCTTTCCTGAATGTCCTACTCTAATTGCATCTGGGCTCATATTTCTCCATAAATTAACGTCACAAAAGAACAGCATATCTATTTGTTCTTGGAAAAAATGAACTTTGTTTCTTTGCTTGAAGCCAAGTCCCTTCCACAGAGGAGTGATTGGATGTAGGGCTGGGGGTGGTCAGAGGATAGCAAAGATCAAGAACCACTGACTGAAACAGCAGTTCGATGACATCAGAAGCACAAACGCCCAAGAAAACATAGCTTGGATTTCAACCAAATTAAACACTTTTGTGCTTCAAAGGGCAAGAAAATAAAACAAAACAAAAAAGGACCCACAGAATGGAGGCATGCAAACCATACATCTAAGAAGGATCTGATATCAAGAACATCTAAAGAACTTCTACAATGTAGCAAGAACACACCAGTCTTGAAATTGGTCAAAGGATTTGAATAGACATTTCTCCAGAAAACATATACAAATGGCTAATGAGCACATGAAAAGGGAAAAGAAAGCGAAAATCACATTGCGTTACCACATCACACCCCCCAGGATGGCTACTAAAAAAACAACTACAAAACACCCGCAAACCAAACTCCCTCTCATTGAGTCTGTTCCAACTCATAGCCACCCTATGGGACAGGGCAGAACGGCCCCTATTGGTTTCCGAGACTGGAACTGCTGACGGGGGTAGAAAGCTCCGTCTTTCTCCGGTGGAGCTGAGGCTGGTTTCGAACTTCGGAGCTTTCAGATCATAACCTAACAAGTAACCACTCCACCATCAGGGCTCCTCAGTAATAAAAAAAGGAATGAGATGGGGGCAGAGCGTCAAGAAATCAGAATCCTTGTGCCCTGCTGGTAAGCAAGTAAAATGGGGCAGCCACTTTGGAAAAGTTGGGCAGGTCCTCAAAAAGTTTACCCCAGAGTTGGGATAACCCAAACTAAGCCGACTACTGTCAAGTTGACTCCCACTCACAGCGACCTACGGGCCAGAGTAGAACTGTTCCATAGGGTTTCCAAGACCGTAAGTCTTTATAGGAGCAGACAGCCTCATCTTTCTCCAGTATAGTGGCTGGTGGGTTTGAACCACGGAACATGTGTTTAGCAGTCCAATACTTAACTCACTGTGCCTCCAGGGTTCCTTACACTTGCCATAAAACGTTTGGGTTTTTGGTTTGTTGGCCATTTGGTCAATTCCATCTCTTAGTGCCTCTGCAGGGTAGAGTAGAGCTGCTTCTTAGTGTTTCCAAGGCTAAATCTTTGCAGGAGCAAACAGCCTTATCTTTTTCTCCCATGAACGGGCTGGTAGGTTCATGAACTAACTGTGAGGTGTCTCGGGTGAGAAGTACCTTGGTCCTTGGCTTCACACAAGAAAGAATTCACACCGCAGCCTGGTTTGTAATCCAAGTGGGTTTTGACAAAGGATAGAAGCAGCTTCCGGCGTTACAGTACACTGAACACAAGCCAGAGAGAGAGAGACTGCAGCCGGGCCGCACAGAACCACCGAGAAGCAGCTGGAAAACAGAGGGTGGTCGCGAAACTCCAGCCTTTTTAAGGGCCTTCCGCTTGGAGGCGTGGTCGACGGTGCTGGTTGACTCCATTGGCTCAATTAAGCCCACCTGGTCTAGATTGGTGCCCGCCCAGGTGTACTGCCTCCCTAGGTGTACTGCCCCTTCCTGGCTCAGAGCCTGAATTTGAAGCATGCTCAGCAGACACCTCCATCCCTGCTCTGGCTGCCTAACATAACTACTGACTTTGCAGTTAGCAACCCAGTGCCTAACCCAGAAAGTCGCCAGAAGTTCCCCTCCATCTGGAGAACGGAGTATTAGTCAGCCCCCCACATCCGGATCCGGATGAAATCCTAATGCATGCCACAGAGCAAGAAGATGGTGCTTGACCAGGATTGACACAGGGGTTCCTCTGGGAGGTAACGGAATTGACTGTGGCAATGGCTGCACACGAAAGAGAAACACTGGAGGACACCCTGTCAAAGGTGAATCTAGATCAGGGGGAATTATTTCCGATGTTCGTATCCAATGTTAATGGCTCTTTCCGATTGGTTTTCAGGGAATATTCTCACCACAGCCAGTGGCCCCCAGGGGCCTTGCTCTTCCTCATAGCCCTCCCTAACTAGGTTCAGCATCCTTGTCCCCTCCCCCAACTCTCTAGCCACCATTGCTTCCCAGGTGCTCACGGGAAGGAACCCACTCTGCCCTGCTGCTTAGGGTGCTTGGGTGATTTCTGCTTTCCTGCCCCTCTCTTTGGTCACCCCGTAGTGAAGAGACTGTATGCTTACCGCCTGCGTCTGACTATCCCAGATATCCGCTTGTCATATCTAAGCCTGCTGGTTAGGGGGTGGGGGTGGGGGGCTTCTCAGTCCTCAATTTATTACCCTCTGATCAGCAGTTCTAGCTACAAGGACCTTCATTACACCCTAATTGCCAGTGCCAATTGCCCTTATTTTTTATATTAAAAATCCATTTATAAGCACGGCTCAGCAACTCCACCATCTCCGCATCATTGCTAATTTGATTTCCCTCCTCCTAGATGAGCGCCACAGGGGGCTGACCAGAGCAGGAGGGGGCTGGCCTAATCAGATCACCAGTTTGTCTGCACATTATGCTCAGCAGGAGCTCGGTGGGATGTCCTGGGTCAGAGCGAGGGCAGATGAGATCTTCCACCAGCTCTCAGGACCGACCGGAGATGGGACCCCGAGTCAGAGATGCTGGAAAGATGGACCCCAACTGGAAGGGTGGCTGTCAGCAAGGCTGTCGCTGAGGGCTCTGTAAAGGCTGAGGTGGATGGGCAGAGGCACGTCTGGCAGACCCTGCAGTCCTATCACCTGATCTCCCCCTCACTCCCCACTTCACAGACGCCCTTCTGGCAGTGAGCTGGGGTGGAAAGAGCCACGGAGCTGCCAGTCAGGAGGCTGGGGACCTGTCCCAACCTGGCTTCCAGCAGACTGTGCCGCTCCGCCTGGACTTCCCTGCCAGGGGGAACAAGGATCGCCATCTCCCCTGCCGACCTTTTGTTTTGTTGTGACTTGTTATTGCGAATAAGGTGGATGCTTGCAGAGGAGATCCTTTTACATCCTGCTGACCTTTAGATGAGAGGCAGATGAAATTTCCCAAACAAAAGGAACACCCCTTGAAGGAGGGCAGATTTTGGTAGCAAACAGCTCTGCTAGGCCATTGTTCTCAGCACTTTGTACGCACTAACGAATTCCATCCCTTAATGGCCCTCCCCAAACTTGAAACTCACTGCCCTCAAATCAAAGCTGACTCACCTGACCCTATTGGACAGGGTTGAACTGTTCCTGTGGGTTTTTCCAGACTGTACATCTTTTCTTTATTATTAAATACTTTTATTGGGGGCTCTTACATCTCATCACAATCCATACATTCATCCAGTGTGTCAAGCACATTGGCACATATGCCGCCATCATCATTTATTTTCAAAGCATTCTCTTCCCACTTGAGGCCCTGATATCAGCTCTCCATTTCTTCCCCCTCCCTCCAGTGTCCACCCTCCCTCATGAATACTTCATATGTTAGAGATTATTATTTTCATATCTTATATCGTCCTCCATCACCCCTCATCCACTTTTCCATGGTTCATCCCCCTGGGACGGGGCTATAGCTTGATCCTTATGATCGATTTCCCCTTTCTCCTCCCACCCTCTCCTAATCTTCCTGGTATCTCCACTCTCATTGTTGGCCCTGAGGGATTTTTCTATCCTGGATTCCCTGTGTTGTGGGCTCTTGTCTGTGGTAGTGTGCATGCTCTGGTCTAATCTGATTTGTAAGGTAGAATTGAGACCATGATAGTGGGGGAAAGGAAGCACCAAAGAACTAGAGGACAGTTGTGGGTTTCATCAGTGCTATACTGCACCCTGACTGGCTCATTTCTTCCCTGTGAGCCCTCTGTGAGGTGATGTCCAGTTGTCTACAGATGGGCATTGGGTCTCAACTCCATGCCCCAACTCCATTCACCTTGGGTATGATTTTGTTCTGGGTCTTACATGCCTGATACCTGATCTTGTCAATGCCTCGTGAACACACAGGCTGGTGTCATTCTTCCATGTGGGCTTTGTTGCTTCTGAGCTAGATGGCCGCTTGCTTATCTTCAAGCCTTTAAGATCCCAGATGCTATATCTTTTGATAGCCAGGCACCATCAGCTTTCTTCACCACATTTATTTATGTACCCATTTTGTCTTCAGCGATCCTGTCAGGAAGGTGAGCATCACAGAATGCTGGGTTCTTAGAACAAAGTGTTCTTGTGTTGAGGGAGTACTTGAGCCGAGGCCCAATGTCCATCTGCAACCACGATTCTTAACATATAGATATGAGTACATAGTTCTATTCCCTTCTCGTTATATAAAAATATATTTACATATGTACATGCCTGTATTTAGACCTCCATAAATGTCCTTTGCCTCCTGGTTCTGTCCTCTATTTTCTTTTACTTTCCTCTTGTCCCACCATCATGTCTGGCCTTCATTCGGGTTTAGTAACTCCTCACTACTACTTTGCCCTGGATTAAGCCCCACTAGGCATCCTATGCCCTTCTCTCCATTGATTTTAGTTCACTTGTTGTTTCCTTGTCCCTGGGTTGGTTCCTCTCCCCTTCTTTTCTCCCACCTCCCTTTGTCCCGTATCCCGCAGGAACCATTGGTCCCATTGTTTATCCTGCCTATCTTATCTAGATAGACATGCAGAGACATCATACTGGACATCTTTATGGGAGTAGAAAGCCCTGTCTTTCTCCCTCAGAGCGGCTGATAGTTTCAAACTACAGACCTTGCAGATTGCAGCCCCAGGCATAACCACTGAACCACCCTAGGCCTTGTATTATCAGAAACTCATGATACAGACAGAGAAACTGAGGCAAATAGAGGCTCACAAATCTTTCCAAGGTCACATGGCTGAGCATGTCGCTAATTCCGCTGCTAGCAATCAAATTCCTTTGCAGCCGGCGGTTTCTGCAAAGATGTACAGTCTTGGAAACCCCTGGAGGAATTCTCACTCACTCACAGCCATTGAGTCTGTGCTGACTCACAGCAACCCTGCAGGACAGGGTAGAACAGCCCCTGTGGGTTTCTGGGACTGCAATTCTTTGCAGGAGAAGAAAGCCCCATCTTTCTCCCAAGAAACCACTGGAAGTTTAGAACTGCTAACCTTGCGGTGTGCAGCCCGACATGCAACCCACTGTGCCACTGCTTCAACTCTATCCTCCAGGGCCTGGTTCTCTCAGCTGGATGCTGTCTCCACCTCCTCATCCTGAGCCTGGCTGCCCCGCAGCCAAACAGCTCCTGCAGCTCACTAGTGCTCTTGAGCTGAGGGTGGAAGAGGGGTGTATAGCCTTCTCTTTGCTCTCTTGTGGCCCACGTGGTTAAGCTCCCAATGACTAAGTGAAAGAGCTGGGAAGCCAGGTTGGCATGGGGAAGACACTCAAGAGATGAAACCGTGTCACAGCGAGGTCGGGGAAGACGTGGACTGAGAAGTGGCCGTTGGATTCAGCATTCAGAGGTCATTGGTGAGTTGGGAGAGCAGGTCGGGGGCCAGGACCAGAGGCTAGAGGCAGTGGTTTGGGAACATCGGCAATGCTGAAGGGGTGGTGACAGGTCACAGAGTCAGTGTTCCTCAGAGAGACTTAATGGGAACGGGCAGGAACCAGAGCTCCAAGTGGCAAGTGAATTAGAACACTAGCTTTGGCATGCAGATGGCCCCAGAGAGACCAAGTTGGCCACAAACTTTATTCCTCTGACAGACCTGAGGAGCAGGGTGTGCATTAGGCGCTGTTGAACTGGTTCCGACGCATAGCGACCCTATGCACAACAACAAGACACTTCGCGATTGTTCCTATGTTGGAGTGCACTGTGCACAGCCACTGTGTCAATCCATCGTGCCGAGGTCTTCCTCTCTGTTGCTGCCCCTCTACTTTCCCAAGCACGATGTCCTTCTCCAGGGCCTAGTCTCCCCTGACAACATGTCACGAGGGTCAGAAAGAAACCTCAGAGTGGGCCAAATGAGAACCAGAGCCCAAACAGCTTCCCATCGGGGCTCCGGGCTGCCACTGACAGCAGTGCCAGCCTAGATGAACCAGGAGCAAGAGAGCACATCTTCGAGGCCCTTCCGTCTTGCCCACATGCGCCCACGCTGGACTGCTCTACTGTCCCAGAACTATTGATGCCCGGCCCTTGGTATAACTCCCTGTGTTTCTTGCCCGCCTGCATTTCTCCCGTCGTTTTCCCACGTCTAAATGACTCTCTGTCACCTCAGCCTTCCCCTGAGCTTAGGTGACACCCACAAGTTGACAGATGGCAGACAGAATGTAGAGCTACTCAGTTCTCATTCCATGGGCACATTTTCCAGCAAGGAGATGGGTCCTCACACTGGAGATAATGCCATTGTCCAGGGAAGAACCGAACCTGCACCATGTCTTTCACGGAGATTACTCCACTCAAAATGGCAGCAGCACCCTACTGAGAAACTCTGGAACGAGTTTCATTGGGAACGAGTCACGTTCCTGGAGCAAGGAGGTGGCTCCTAGGGGCCCGCAAGGTACGACAAGAGCAGTGTTGTTGGAAGACAGGTGAAACTGAGTTGAGGAGGGGTGGGTGCTAGCTTGGCTTGGCAGAAAGACGAGCCAGGAAGGGTTGGTGGCCGGGTGAGAGGAGGGGAGGACCTGAAGTCCAGGGGGTCCTAGCGGAAAGAGGCAGGAGCAGGAACTGGCTCACCAACGACTTTGGACTTTCTCCCAGTGGCCATGGAATCCATGGGGTAGGGTTTGAGCATAGTGAGTGCGTGGTGGCAGTTGGAGGTCCCTAACTCAGGGAAAGGTTGCGAGAGGAAGGACAGCATGGGCTCAGTTGACACCAGGTGTCATTCAAGTCCTGGGTGCGGATGAACTTGGCTGGGGAGGGGCAAGGAGCGAGGAGAGAGCCCTGAGGAGCCGAGAACCCATAGGAAAGCCAGGGGGAGGGTGGTGCCCTGGAAGCTGGCAGGCAGAGAAACTTTTGGAAATCCGAAAGAGCCAAAGGATCAGAGCTGCCAAGAGGTCTCAGAACATGAGCAGCCTCAGCCCCAGCAGGTCCCAAGGAGACCTCTTTGGAGGAAGTCCTTGCGAAGTGTGGCCCATGGAAGGCCCCACTCTCCTGGGATTGAAGTCACTACTGGTCTCCACGACAGCCCTGTGACGTCGGTGTCCTGGTCCACACACACACACACACACACACACACGCAGAGTGGGCATCCCATGGACTTTGTTGGTGGTCTGCAATGATGGCACTCGCTGCAGCAGGAGCCCTGGAATGAGGCAGATGGTTAAACAATGGTTGCCACTCAGAGGTGCCTGGCGATCTACTTCCAAAAAGTCAGTTCCACTCTGTAGCTGGGATGGATGGGGGGCAAGAGTCACAACCGACTGTCTGGCAACTAACAACAGAAAAGGACTGTGAGATCGAAAGTTGTGCTAGAGCAGCTGCGCTCTGGGCGCCTTGCTCCGCTTCCACCCCTAAAAACCCGGCTACCTTGATCAGTCGTCCGAGAGCCACGCCACATGCAGTACTTGGGCAGGCCGCGAGGGGTCAGGCGTGGCTGGTGCGCTGAGCACGTCCTGGCCACCTTGGTATTCAGAGGAGCGTCCTGAATTATTCAAGTCTGCTGCCTGCCTCTGGGGAGCTCCCTGGCAGAGCCCCTTCAGGGTCAAGCTGGAGGGCCTCCGAACTCACCAGGCCCCACCCCCATTTCAGGAAAGGCACCCAGAGGCCACAGGACCAAGCTCAAAGGCTATGGTGACACGGAGGACACTGGTCTGGGGCCCTTTGATCAGATTCCGGGTGTTCTGGGCCAACCGCCACATTCAAGGACCCCATTGCAAACCCCATTCCTCAAGGAGACAGGTCTTTAGGTTCTGCCGCCACTCCCACACCAAGCCAGTCCCCAGGGAACACTGCCCCAATACCACCACCACCCAAAAGGCCCCAAGTTCTTCCTGGGCGCAGCTGGGAACTGGACCAACACTTGCCTGGGGTGTGGCTGCAGCCTCCACAGACTTCTCAGGGAGGTGACAGTCTTTCCTACTCTCCCAGAGGACTGCCACCTGCCACGGACTGGCAACAGGTGCTAGCAGGTGCTGAGGCGAAACTGAGGCAGCCAGTTAGCTGAAGAGCCACTCAGCACTCCTGCCCACCTGCCTGCCAAGCTCAGTCTCTTGCCAACACGGCAGCTCGAGTGATGCTTCTAGCACGCGGACCAGGGCATTGGCCTCCTCGGCTCAAAGCCCTGCAATGGCACCCACCTCGGGGAGAGGAAAAGCCCAGGCCTTCTCCTTGCCCTACAAGGCCTAGCACCTCATTGCCAGACCCCACCCACCCCTCCCTCACCTCTCTGGCCCCCTTGCTCTCTCTGCAGCAGCTTCAGAAGCCACTAGGCTCTAGGGCAGCAGTTCTCAACCTGTGGGTCGCGACCCCTTTGGGGGTCAAACGACCCTTTCACAGGGGTCGCCTAAGACCATCAGAAAACACATAAATATTTCACAATATATAATTACATATTGTTTTGTGATTAATCACTATGCTTTAATTATGTTCAATTTGTAACAATGAAAATACAGCCTGTGAAGGGAGACATCGGACAGGGCCAGATATGACAAAATAATAATTTATAACTTAACAAGGGTTCATGAGGGAGGGGGGAATGGGGAGGGAGGGGAAAAATGAGGACCTGATGCCAGGGGCTTAAGTGGAAAGCAAATGTTTTGAGAATGATGAGGGCAATGAATGTATGTATAAATGTGATTTACACAATTGATGTATGTATGGATTCTGATAAGAGTTGTATGAGCCCCTAATAAAATGATTTAAAAAAAAGAAAATACATCCTGCATATCAGATCTTTACATGATGATTCATAACAGTAGCAAAATTTCAGTGATGAAGTAGCAACGAAAATCATGTTATGGTTGGGGGGGTTACCACCACATGAGGAACGATATGAAAGGGTCACCGCATTAGAAAGGTTGAAACCACTGCTCTAGGGCAAACATGCAAACACAATGCAAATGTGTAATCACACCAGTGATTCACCCCTAGGCCCTTTGCTTGTGCGGAACCCGCTCACTTCTGAGCCTTTTCTGACCATTCTGTTGGACATTTGTGATCCCTCGTGACACCCTAGGCTTCCTTTGCCACGTGCCACTTCCTTGTTGACAGTGTCTATTGTACGTCCTAGAAGCCCCCAGATCTTTGTTTGGTTCATCGATTTGCTCTGGGTGTCCAGAGCAGTGTTGAACGAATGAGTGATGTGCTGATGTGAGTCGCCCTTGGAAGCCATCTGGGCTTATATATTTATAGCCCCCTTCGCTGTGGCTCTGTCCAAGGCATGGGACAAGAAGAACTGGTCAGCCACAGGGCCGACAGCCAGGTCCCACAAATATTGTTGGCAAAAGCTGCCACAAAGCTTGGCCACAAATAAATATGGGCGCATGGGCATTTTGAATGTTGATGGCAGATTCCAAAGCAATCCAGGGGTCCAAAGCTCCTGGCACCTCACTACCCTGGCTACAGCTGTTTTCCTGGGCAAATGTGCCCCAAAGTTTTTCAAACAAAGCAAAACCATGAAAATATTAGGGAAACGCAACTCCCACTCCTTTTGTCTGGATGGACAGTACTGAGGACAGGATGGAGGTCCCACTAAAGGGACTCGCAATCCGTGGCCTATGGGAAACTGCTCGGGCAAGACAAGCTCGCCCTGAGTAATGGGCCACAGGACGATTCTGAGAGCAATTGATGAGCCTGGGTGCAGGGCTTCACCGGGTGCAGACGGGCGCCTTGTTTTTCTCATTACCGTGATTTACTGTCACCTGAGCTTATTAGAGCCTGCGTCCACTTCCACTCTCTGTGTGTGTGCGCGTGCGTGCGTGCCTGCGTGCGTGCGTGCGTGCGTGCGTGCGTGCGTGTGTGTGTGTGTGTGTCTTGTGGAGATGGGGGATAGAGGATGGCAGGGAGCGAGGGAGGGGGAAAAGAAGGAAGGAACCTGCTTTCATGGACTCCAGCTGCTGCTGCCCACTGTTCTCACCACCAAGGACAGCCCACTTTATGGAATGCTCCCCACCAACACTCCCTTCAACACACGCGCGTGCGCGCGCACACACACGTCTCTGTTCCTCCAGAGTCAGACATCGCCTCATTCGCTACATGACGTTGTTCTTCCCGGCTCCACTCAGGACAGCAAGAATCGATTTCACTGTCTTTAACAAGTTTGCGTGCTTTCGCATTGTCTCGGTTCAGACTCACAAGGCTTGGGCTGATTTTCATACACACACACACACACACACACACACACACACACACTCACAAGCACACACAATCCCACACATATGTGTGCATACAGGGACTTCCACACATACAAACACTCTCACATACTCACTCTGAGATTCATCCATGCATATTCACACACGCACACATTCCAGGACCGCTATTCTGTGGGTTAGGGAACAAGGATGGGGGCTGGGCAGTAGAGCAGCACTTCCCAATCTGCAATCTGGTTTTGGCTTTTATAATAATAGTCAAATTATACAATACAATGCTCATAATGCTCATAACATGAGAGGAATACATTGTCTCTCAATTCTCCTTAGGAGTTTTTAAAAACCATTTTGTTCATTTTCCAATGAACAATTTTTATCAATTTGTATGTGATAAAGACTTTAATTTCTACCCAAAATATTTTCTAAAGATTTCTATATGGTTGTCAAATGGTGGTTGTAGTGGTTACGCATCAGGCAGCTAACCACAAGGTCAGTGGTTCAAAAACATCAGCCGCTCCTCAGGAGAAAGAACAGGCTGCCTTCTCCCGTAAGGTGTAATTCTACCCTGCCCCATGGGGTTGCTATGAATCAAAATCAGCTCAATGGCAGTGAGCCTGACTTGGAGAGTATTGTTTTTAATAATATTCACAAATAAATAAATAAAGACAAACTTCCGCTTTAAAACATGATGTCTTTACTTTCTCTTTTTTATGAAATAGGAAGCATGACCTGTGACCCCCAAAATTGTTTTTTAAATGTTCAACAGTTTTATTGTCAAACAATTCACATATCATACAATTCGATAGTTTGATCATATCAAGAAAAGTTATACAATCATTACTCCTCCTTTGCCCCCAACCTCCCCTGTCATACCCCCAAGAAACAATTAAGCCAGTTACTATCTCTTAAAGGTTTACTATCCTAGATTTCATATATAGAAAAATATACAAACAAACACAACAACAAAACCTAACAACAACAACAAAGTAAAACAGAGAAAAACTTCAATCAGAAAGCAAAAAGCCATGCAGGAGGGGGGAGCGGGGAGGGAGGGGAAAAATGAGGACCTAATGTCGGGGGTTTAAATGGAGAGAAAATGTTTTGAGAATGATGAGGGCACTGAATGTACAAATGCGCTTTACACAATTGATGTGTGTATGGATTGGGATAACAGTTGTATGAGCCCCTAATAAAATGTTAAAAAAGAAGAAAAAAAAAAAAAGAAAGCAAAAAGCATTAAAAGCTAAAACAACTTTAAAATGGGTCAAAAGGGAGATAAAATGGTAGTGTAGTGTTAGGCAGGATTCTCTAGAGAAGCAAGGCGAGGACACTTATGATTATATATGTAAAAGGATACATTTATATAGCAAACAAGGAATGCAATAGCAAATCATTCTACACAGCAGTACAGAGAGCTCAGTCCAACTCACTTTAGTAGGACAGTTAGTATACTGAAGGTCCTTCCAACTCACCTTGTCACTAGCCCAAGGCCAAGGAAGCAGAGAGTAGGAAGAGGAAATGATGAGGTCTAGCAGAGGCCAGTGGTGCAGTGGAGCGAAGCAGGTTGCGGTGGAGCCTCAAGGTGTAGCGATGCAAAGTGCCTGGCAGGAGATGGGGCGTCTGGCATGGTG
Source organism: Echinops telfairi (assembly GCF_000313985.2). Taxonomy (NCBI): domain Eukaryota; kingdom Metazoa; phylum Chordata; class Mammalia; order Afrosoricida; family Tenrecidae; genus Echinops; species Echinops telfairi. Next base: position 4,990,559 of record NW_022111376.1, read on the forward strand.
GCAAGATGAAAGAAGTTGTCCTGCAGGCAGCAGCGTGACTTGCTCCACCACAGTCCACAGGGTGGCTCAGCCCACAGGTAGCACAGCACACGTGTTGAGGCAGGGTAGCTAAATAAGGCGGTGCACTGGCCCGGCCACAGAGGGGGATGGAGAGGCTCCCAGGACCCTTCTTATGAGCAGGCCATGTCTATAAGAAGGCACCATCAGGCTGACCTGAGTGACAGGTAAGACTCCACCCCTACACTTTCATATCTTCAAGTTGACATGAAATTATGTAACTAACTGCATCTGCAAAAATCCACTTTCCAATGCCCTCTGCATGATAGCAAGGCGATTCATATCTCCCTGCCCTATGATCACAGGGGATTCACCCTGTGCTTAAGCCACACACACATAAAGCTTTTGAATGACATCTATCCTGATTCATCTGAAGAGTCGATGTATGTTAAAATGTACGTTGTGCTTATGTTCAACCACATGTTAGGAGATCAAAGAGATGCAAACAACCCTTGCATTTGGGATTGAAAAATCACAGTTACTAGTTGTAATTTAGAGATCTTGGGTGTGACTCAGTGACAGAGGACATTTAAGGTTGCAGGTTGTACGCGTTTGTCTCAAAACACAACAAACCAGTTTGCTAGTTTTTACCGCAAATAAGTGGGCTCCATTCACCATTACACTTCCTCTTTTAGCATTGTTTTCTAAAGTAATGGAAACTTCGTAAAGGATGGTATCAGAATTTTGGTAGATTGATGTGATTTACATATCTGGTGAAAATCAGCCCAAGTTGAATTTGCAAAATCACTATTATTTTTATTCTTCTCATTAACTTGTATTTGAATGTCAGGTATTCCTTCTGCTTAACCTTGAATTGATGGCCTTTTACAAATATAAAATGGACAATGTTTTATTTACATAAGAATAAAATTAATTTACAACTCTATCATGAGTCAAAATGACCATGAGAGACAGTGGTATTTAGCTGGATTATAGACAGATGTTAATCAGATGTACACGAAACCCCATGCATGCTCACTCAATACTCATTGTGATATTTCCAAGCTAGTTTTATTTTAAAGAGGAAAATATTTACATAACCATTAATTAAGTACTTGTTCATTGAAATTGAACTAGGAATAATTACCACCTTCAATTCTATGAAATCCATGAAACTTCATCACAGCCCCTGGCTAGGAAATGCCGCCAGAGGCCATGCCACTCATTCCACAGTGAAGACACAGAGGTCCAGGGTTATAGGACTTTAAGACCTGGCAGGGCCACAGCTAAAAAGCCGAGTGCCGGTGTAAGAAGATCACAAGGCATGGATTTGAGCCCCGGCTATCCTACTAATAGCCCATGTGACTCCGGGTAGATCACTGCTTCTCTCGATCTCTTTAGCTTCTCTCAAACCAATAGCAACCCTAACATACAGACCAAGAGACAAAAGGAAATATGTTGTGAGATTCACCATAATAAATAAAAGAAAGGAATCAGCCTACCTTCAAATAACTTTTTACCAATGAGCACTTGGAAAAGATGTTCAAAATCATTAGTCACCAGAATGAAGCAAATGAAAACTGCAATGAGAGATCACCAAACACACACTTAGATGAATCTCATTTAAGAGCATAAAAAAAATGAAAACAACGAGTGTTGGTGAAAATGTGGGGAAATGTGTATTCTTCCACAATGTGGTGAAAATGCGTATTCCTAGTGGGAATCTAACGGCACAAAACTTCAAACTCACGGCTAGCTAGTTGTTTCTAACTCATAACAACCCTAGGGGACAGAGCAGAAGTGCCGTGTTAAATGTTAAATGAGACGGTCTATCTTCAGGGGAGCAGAAAGAGTCATCTCATAAGCACCATGGAAAAGGGTTCAGCAGTTCATCCAGCAGTTACCATATGACCCAGCAGTTACACTACCTAGGTATATACCAGGAGGAATGAAAAGTAAAGGAAAAAAATCCATAGTTCTTCCCATTCTGACACATTGTTTTTCCTCCCTTATGAGTCTCCCGTGTAAACAATCATATTATTATATTGTTACTATCATTGGATACCAATGATGTTAAATTCTATTTCTCTTCTACAACTTCACATCATTCATGTTTCCACATCACTAGGCTTTTGCTGTCATTATTAAAAGTTTTACAATGAAGGTAATGCCTGCATATTTTAGAAAAGCTACAGACAAAAAGAAGAAAATCACTCTCTCTCTCCTCAGTTAGTAGGTATCTCATTATTCAACATTGTGCATAATATAGCAATACTTTTAAAAGGCTACCACATTCTCTTGCATAGTAATGACCCATGTCGGACATGAATGTGTGAGCTGAGAGTCGCTTAGGCTGTTCATGGCTAAGGTTATGTGGCATCTTGGCGGGGACATGATTTTCAGTGGTTTGGTTCTTCTGTAATGATGTAATTGAGCTGCTATGTATTAATATAACTTTGCAGTTAAGTAATGATGTGATCATCCTCCAGTTTTTGCATGACACCAATGTTCATACAACGACCTGGTCCCTGGAACCTAACCAGGATAACAAGTGACGAGTGGGTGTAGCTCTATCACACCACCACTGCGTGCTTCTGTCCATTATCAACTGCCACCACAATTCTGCCTCCTGCCCAAAATGGGACTGGAGAAATGGGGCCTCAGCTTGAGCGGTGCTGGGAATGGGAATAGGTTTCTTCCCATCAGGACCAGCAGGGCTGCTGCCTTCCTGCAGAGGTTGCCAGAAGCCATCTCACCTTCTTATCCAAAAGACCTGTGACTTACTGGTGCCCATTTCTTCTTAAACTCCTTTACCTTCCTCTGCTGTGGGCACTAGCCTCCTGAGAGTACCTTAGACATCCTAAACTTGCTTCTACACTGGGGG
>NW_022111376.1:4993539-5009228 GCF_000313985.2 Echinops telfairi
GGGGGCAGATTGCTGAGTAAGCAGAGTAAGCACAATCTTCCCTGTGTTTATTTACTAGCCTAGAGTGAAGAGTTCCACATGGTTTTCACCGCCACAAACAGTGTGAAAGCCATGGAAAGTGTTAACTATAGATGAATAAGGTCAGCACGAGTGAGTCCCTGCTCTCTTTGTTGATTGGGTTCTCTGTCCCTGCCAGGGGCTGTGACTTTGAAAAGAGGCTTTGATTGTGTAGGAAGGTGCTGTGGGGTTAGGAGTAAGACAGATGGTGGGTTGACCTAGAGGCAGAATCTTTGATGTGGGGAAAACGCAGGCACTTGTCCACTATGGATGAGTCAGTAAGCACAGGCCATGTGGTTCCCACTCAGGTTCCTTTGTTCCATGTCTGCCCACTGCTGTCTTCTCATCCCTGGTTCAGTAACTGCTTGTTAATAAACAAATGCCTCCAAGCACACTGTAAAGGGAAGGCATGGGAGAGAAAGCACCCACCTTCTTTCCAAATGGGAGATAATCTTGTGCGCGCTGATTATAGAGGTAATGAGCAATCATTACAAACCTTGAGAAAATAGAACAAAATGTTCAGAAGAAAGTAAATCAACAACAACAACAAAATAGTCTGACTTCAGTTATATGCTGACAATTGCCTCCCAGAAAGACGGAACCATTTTTATGCCCCCAGTGCTCAATGATAGTGCCCGACTCCTTGTACCCTCACCAACACTGGGTTCGCTACTTCTTTAAAAATACTAGGGAGCCCGAGGGTGTGTGTCATGGGTTATGATCTGGATTACTAACCACAAGATCGAGCCCCCCAGCGGCTCCTCAAGAGAAAGATGAGGCTTTCTACTCCAGTAAAGATTTATAGCCTCAGAAAGCCACAGGGGCAGTTCTACTTTGTCCTATAGAGTCACTGTGGGTCAGAATTGGTTTGTTTCCAAAAAATGCCCCTTAGTAGGTCTTCCTGCTTTAACTTGTATTGATCAGATTATTGGTGAGGATATTTAACTTAATTATTGTGAATTGAGGGGGGGGGTCTACATTTCAAGCCATCAACTCTGCATTCAATTCAAATCACTCAGCAATCATCCCTCCTCCCATATTTTACCCCACCCCACCCCCTGTTCTGATTGTGCCTTTCCCTCTCTTTTACCCAGGTCAACCCCTGCCAACCCTCTAGTCCATTGCTTCATCTTCCCTCCCCGGCCTTCCGTCCCTCGGGAACCCCCGAAGTCTTCTTGGTCTGCAGTCTTTGGGCTTTTATCTTGAGAGTAGTGGGCTCAAGCAATATTTGTCATTGTGTGATGGACAATGGTCTCCAAATCAGATGACGTCATGAAGCCTTTCACGGTTTCATTGTTGTTGAGTGAGCCATGGCATTCCATAGTGTGTACTCTCGGTACCTGTTTCCTCATTTATTCTTCTACCAAGGTGGGCATTTGGGTTGGTTCCCACGTCTCGCTCTTGTGATCGGTAATGAGATGAACTATGTGTGAGGATTCCAATCTGTCCACACCCTCTCCAGCATTTGTTATTTTCTGGTTTAGGTTTGGGTTTTTTCTTTCAATTGGGTTGCAGTGGCATAATGGTTACCAGTTGGGCTGCGATCCGCAAGGTCAGCATTTTGAAACCACCAGCCACCCCCTGTGAGAAAGACAGGGCTTTCTACTCCCTTCAAGAGTTACAATCTCAGAAACTCACCGGAGCGGTTCTACCTGGTCCCATAGGGTCGCTATGAGTCGCATTGACTGGATGGCGGTGAGTTTGATTTGGGTTGAGGTTTTTCTTTCCTGGTTATGGGTGGTGTGAGGTGGTATCTCGACATTGTTTTAATTTGCATCTCCTGGATGGCTAGTGATCGAGATCATTTTGTCCTATGTTTGTGAGCCATTTCGATGTTATCTTGGGAAAGTGACGATGTTTTAAAGTTTCTATTCTAAAGTACCTGATGTGTGGAAGACTGTGGCTTACAGTGGGAGCCACATAGATTCAGCCTCCCTTTAAGTTCTTTCTGACCATTGACCAGCACCGGGAAAAGCTTTGCTCGCAGGCGGAGTGTACCTGAATGTAGAGGACAGTTCCCCTGGTCAGCCCAAAGCGGACAAGGCTCACTGCAATCTAGTTGTTTTGACTCACATGATTGGCAAACGCAAGTCACCTGAAAGTCATGGTATCAAAACCAATTGTCAAGGCCCAGACCATTAAGTAACCAAGAGGGTCAACGGCCCCAGGACTAATCTGGTAAGCTTTCCTAATCTGCATTTGCGTCCGAATCCCAATCCTGGTCCTTTGCCCGTGTCGGTAGTAGTCCATAACCGTGACTGGGTCACTTTCCTTTGTTTCCCTTGTTCTATAATTAGCCCCAGTATCATCAATCCTTTGGACACCATTGTGGCTTCATGCTGGCTGATGACTTTCCTCATTCATATGCTTTATTTGTCTTTGACCTGGTCAAAGCTTAATTAAAACAACAACAACCTCACTGGCATTGAGCGGATTCGGACTCACAGCAACCCTATAGGACAGAGTAGAATTGCCCCTGTGGGTTTCAGAGACTATAACTCTTTATGAGAGTAGAAAATTCCATCTTCTCTTCCTCAGAGCAGCTGGTGGTTTCAAACTACTAACCTTGTGGATCATAGCCCAATGAGTAAGGAAGGAAGCTCTAGAAAACATATTTTGGCATTTGGGGTCTCTTTCCACCCTAGAACTAAGGTCATTTGAAATTGAACATTCTGATGCTCATTCTCATTCTAGGTCAGAGTCAAGTAAGACCCTCACCATCTGCCACCCTAACTACCGTTGTGTCCTTCGTCTTGTCTTCTCATACGTGCTGAGTGGCACTGGGAAGGGGGGTTAACTTTATTGAGCAACTGATTCATTGGCTGTATAGCGAGGGAGACCATTTAAGAAACTCTTCCCGGTGTCCAGGAATCCCAAGTGGTAAAACGGAGTTGCCATGCACTGAAATGGGGAGGATTGCTGAAGGAGACATTTCGGGGGAGAAGGTCATGAGTTTGTTTTGAAGGTGTTAAGTGCTAGATGCCTGTAGATATTCAGGAGATGATGTCAAATGGTCATTTGAATACGTGCCTCTGAAACAGTGGTTCTCAACCTGTGGGTCGCGGCCTCTTTGGGGGATCGAACGACCCTTTCACAGGGGTCGCCTGATTCAGAACAGTAGCAAAATTACAGTTAAGAAGTAGCAATGAAAATAAGTTTATGGTTGGGGGGGGTCACCGCAATATGAGAAACTAAACTAAAGGGTCGAGGCATTAGGAAGGTTGGAATAATCCTGCTCTGGAATAATCCTTCTTGGATGTCTTCCCTCATTCTTTTCATAGTGTTCTGAATTCTACTTACCAATGTTGTCTTTAGAAAAAAATGTATTTGGTCTGCACTTTCTCCTTCTTTTTTTTTTTGTGCTCTCATTCTCAGGTGTTCAAAAGCAAATTATGCTGAACTGACTGGACTTGGTTGAAGCCCAGAAATCTTTATTTCAAACGCACTCCATGGGGTACTGACTCAGGTGGTCCTGGAACCATCCTTTGGGAAAGAGTATGCTTTCACGTTTCTCATTTCTTTCCAAGTTTTTCATTTAGTCAACTCCCTTTTCAATCATGAGTCAATTTTGCTAATTCATATTTTCCTATAAAACCATCCATTACATGCCAGAGTCTCACAATTTAGCCTAAAATGCACACACTCATATCATAATTTTAGAAATTTCTGTCTGTGGCACTCCAACTCATGTATGTTTATGCAAACTTTATTTTGTCCTGATTATATTTCTAATAGTCTAGCCACTTATATTTGATCTTTTCAGGACAACCATTCTTCAATTTATTTTTTCAACTGCCTTTCAATTTGGTTTTGTACGAGTCCTGGTAGCATAGTACTCCAAGCATCGAGCTACTAGCCTAGTAACGTCAGCAGTTTTGAACTTGCTGCGAGATCAAAAGGAGACTTTCTGCCCCTGCCGAGATTTCCAGTCTCAGTAGGCCACAGGGGCAGTTCTAGTGTGTCATCTATGGTCGCTGTGAGTCGGAAGCAATTTGATGACTGTGAGTTTTGTTTTTTTTAATTTGATCACTTCTTTATTTACTTTTGAGTTTTCATTTAGGGGGATGTTATCATTGTTGTAGCTCTCTAACTTCTTGAATCCAATGTTCTATCTTTCAGAGAAGTTCTCTCTTTATTTGCAAAGCCAATTGACTTCTGGGAAAGATGCCAGTTTATGTGTGCCTTGACAGAAATGAACAAAGGAGCCCAAAGAGAGCCCAAAACGTCTGTGGCGAGCGCATCCACCAGACACAGTACAACTTGTACTAAGTTGTAAGGGGAGCCAACACATCATCCTTTAGCCCAGCGGTTCTCAACCTGTGGGTCGCGACCCCTTTGGGGGTCGAACACCCCTTTCACAAGGGTCGCCCAAGTCATAACCATAGCAAAATGACACCTAGCAAAATGGGGGAGGTAAAATAGCCTGGCTTACAGGGCCAAGATCTACACAGTGCTTCGGAAAGGTCAAGAAACACTCCTCTACTAAGACTTAGTTCCAGTTTGTGATGGGGGAAAAGGGAGGTATATGTTGGCCACCTAACATGGGTGAAAGTGGAATGGAATGGGATACAACACAAGCTACCAATACAGAAGAACAGACAGCAGAAAATCACTGAAAGAGAAAAGATCCTGAGAAAAGAGCTTGAACCAGTGAAACAGGAAAGGCTTATATAAATCACACAAGTAAAAGACCATCAATGAAAAAATAGGGACAAACTTAAGGATCTGAAGGCAGGGCATAAACACACTACTGAACATAATGACAAATATCTACATCTTACAAGGCAAAATAAAGAACTAGGGCTTACTAAAAATATGGCATTTATGCACAACAAAAGACTTCAGCAAAAGAATCAACAGAGAGGCCACAGAAAGGGAAAAAATAAATTCAGTGATAATATGTCGGCTAAAGGGCTAATCTCCAAAATCCATAGAAAACTACAACAGCTTAACAAGAAAAATATTAAAAATCCAATAAAAATTGACAGAAGACATGAATAGACAGTTTACAAAAGACGACACACAAGCGATCCACAACCATATGAAGAAACGTTCTGGATCATTAGCAACAAGAGAAATACAAAAGAAAATAACAATGAGATATCACTTCACACTGACACTTTCGGTAAAAGTCAATAAAACAGAAAACAACCAATGCTGGAGAAGATGTGGTGAGAGACAAACACTTTTACATTGCTGGTGGGACTGTGGAATTATACAACCACTTTGGAAATCGGTATGGGCACTTCCTGAAATAAATGTAAATCAAGTACCAACAAGTATCCACTGGTACATACCCTAAAGAAATGTATAACACTAAAACTATAACACTAACAGACATATGTGCACCTATTTTTGTTGCAAGTTTCCGCAAGAGCAAAAACACAGAAAGCAACGAAAAACCCAATGGATAAACAAGCTCTAGTACACTCATCCTATGGAATTCTATGTATCAATAACAAACAATGATAACTCTCTTAAACACCGCAACACATGGACAAAACTAGAGAAGATTATGCTTGACAAACTCAGCCAATCTTACAAAGATAAAAATATTTAACATCACCGTTGTTAGAAAGAAAAACAAAGAAGAAAGGTGGTGTAGACAGCAATAGACATGACTGACGACTACAAGGAAGCCAGGGGTGGGAGTGGGGACAGGGAGAGGGGAGGGATGAAGGGTGTGTACCAAAGAAATGGAATGTTCACAGGGAAAATAATTGCTCCACAAAACAAAAAATCGCCCAATTCCTTACTCTGCAGATCTAAATATTAGTCTGAGTGGGGAAAAATTAAAAAATAAGAATGAAATGAAAGTATTCAAAATAAGGAAGATGCAATTTATGCAAAAAACAAACAGGAACAGCCTTTCTAAAATCGAATCCATCTCGTCTGTAAGATCTGAGAGAATACGCATCTAGAAAACAGAAGCAGGCCGTTGTGGAAATTGACAAAGATTAGAAAACAAAAACGAGTCTTTAGAAATAGTCAACATGATTGACAAACCAAAAACCTAAATGAGATTCTGAATAGCAAATTGGATGCTGGTGAAAACGGAATTTCTTAATTAAAAAAAAACACTGCAAAGGCTGAGCAAAGTGCTGAGGAACACGACAAAGAGATGGAAATTATGAGTGAAAGAATAAGAGACAGATCCGAGTCTTCAGAGGAAAAGAACCGACTGAAAGGTGAGCAGGAAGAACCCCAGTGTCTCCCATATACACAAATTGTAGGGAAAATCCTAAATTCCAAAGAGGAAAAGAACATTCTACATGCTTCCCAAAAGAAAATCAAAATGATTCACAAAGGAAAGGAAATCAGGGCAGAGTCAGATTTCTCATCTGCAATATTAAATACTAGAAAAGAATGAAGCAATGTTTATCTATTTCCAAGGAAAAAGAATTATCATCATAATTTCTGCGTCCACTCAAGCCAGTCTTACAAATGGAAAATATAGCCATTTAAACAACCCAATAAGTACTTACCTTGGGTATCTTCCATTTACTGTCTACTCCTCTCAGATTCACCCTTCAGCAAGCTGCTGACGTCTCAGAAGGCCAACTTGGATGAATCAGACCCATCTTGCTCCCTTGACCTCTGTTTCCTAGTTGCATTCGGTCAAGGAAATACCTAAGAAGGAGATGAGAAGAAGGACAAAGCATCAGATACTCTTTATTTCTTTCCCTAACGTTGTCACTGCAAGTTTAGCCTGATATGATTGGTCCTTCAACTGAAGGTCATTATCACTTTCATGACTACACAACTCTGGAATCCTAGGAACTTCTCTTTCATCTAATCCTTTCAGAACTATGAATGGCAGCCAGTCAGCTGGTAGTAAGCCCTGGATTTTTGCAGTATACCTTTTGTTCACTATTCTATTCTCTGCCTATCTCAGGTTTCCTGTTGATAACCTGTCTAATACAAACCCTGATGCCAGAAATAACCCCAGGAAACATAGCCTCAGCATGGGATTGTGGGTTTGGATTGGTCATACAAACAGTGTCAAAATGGCATGATAGATGAGTAGTCTATGGCATTCAGTAACATTATGGTTACTCCAATTATCACGAGATAATTGGGACGAAAGTGGAAGACAATGTGCTAGGCTATAAAATGATTGTAGCACTTGGTTAGCAGGGCAATCACAGTGATGATAACATTTTGGTGATTCTTAGCTGCTTCTGATGAACACAAGCAGAAAAGCAGAAGTCTTCAGTGGCTGTTTTGAGAGTCACTATACCCTCAGTCATAGGGTAGATTTGGTTGAAGATCAAGTCCAAGGTCTACTTGTAATGGTTGCCACATGAGTTAAATATTCCGCTTTCATCTCTTAGGCTAATGTAAGGGCACTTATAGGTAAGGAGTGGAACCTTAGAAAGTGGAAGGAGGACTTTTGAAAAGTCATGGATTCTGCATGAGGCCAAGTGTTTTAAGCCTCTACATTTCTCTAAACTTGCTTTGGGCCAAGGTATTCTTTCACAAGCCGATGCCTGTACTTTTCAAGACCCCAGCTTCATGATTTCTCATTGTTTCTGGATATATAACGAGAGTTAGATACAACATAACTCAGAGAGAGTGGTAGAAGGCTTGCTTTAGTAGGTCATGGCCAATATATCAAAAGAGTTACAAGACCTCAGAAATCTGTGTTAACAGGAATCTGGTAAGAATGTGAAGTAGCATATTATAAAAGGTAAAAGAAATAGTGATAGAAAATGACCAAATTCATTCATTTCTTTTGAAATGTTTAATATGTTGACTTAAGCCTGTGGGAAGGCTGATTCAATTAATGGCATTTACATAATGCTGGAACTCCACTGACACAGTTTAGGTTTCAAAAGTCTGAGGGTTCCAACTAATGGGTATGTTGATTGGATCTCCGGTGTGCTACCTGATTAGCCATTCATTAAGCATACTGACCCAGGATATCCTGGAGGAGAATGCCTTCCCAAGTAGGAAGAAATACATTGATGAAGAATTATGGAGAACCACGGTAGTGGCCTCCCCACAAAATAATAAAGAATAACAAGAATCAATAAAATCAGGCAATCTCTATTCCTTCAGCCTAACTAAAAAGCAGAGAACTCTGAATTTCAAATGGTCTTTAAGTAGAACAAAAATTAAATGCAGCCAGGTGCCTCTCATGCTCTGCCTATAAGCCTTTGTGGAAAGTGAGACTCATGTGGGTGATAGAAGCTGCGGGATTAAGAATGATGGGGAGGTGGGGGTGGAAAAAAAAACCCCAAAACACAAGGAAGATACAGTTCACAGTTTTCCATACAGTTCACAGTATACACGGAAGTGACTTAAGAAGAACCCTGAAACTCAAGAAGACAATCTGAAGGGGTTCACAGGAAAGAAAGGAAAAGCTCTCATGGACACTGCATGAATAAGGGGAAAAGAAGAGGGAGAAACTGAGGAGCCTACACAGTTAAATAAAAAGGCAACGAACATTAAGACTATACCCAAGAGAAATGAATACATAATGCTTCTACAAAAATGTGGCCGTCCATGTTCATAGCACCATTATTCAGAACAAGTCAAAGGTGAAAGTCACTCAAAAGTCCCCTCCTGATGTAGAGACAAACCAAATGTGGATAGGATTCAGCAAACAACAAAAGGAAGTACTGATACATGCTGTGACATGGATGAATCTTTAAAACAACATGCTAAGTGAAAGAAGCCACCGCAAAAGACCAGGATATGATCACATTTCTCAAAAATGTCCAGAACAAAATTTTATCGAAATATAAAGCAGATTAGTGGTTACCAGGGGCTGAGTGGAGAAGGGATGGTAGTGGGCATGGTCCCTTTTGTGTGTGCCCTCTTCTTCCCGACTGCTTTCGAATGGGGGGCTGGAGAAGAATATTGAAAGTACCATGGACTGTTCAAAGGACAACCCACCTGTCTTGGAAGAAGTATGGCAGGGCAAGACTTCGTCTCATGTACTTTGGACATGTAAAGGGAGACCAATCCCCGAGGAGGACCTCATGTTTGGTAAAGTGGAGGGGCAGTGGAAAAAAGGAAGGCCCTCAAGATGGATGGACACAGTGGCTGCAATCATGGGCTCAGGCCTAGGAACAGTTGTGAGGATGGCGCAGGGCCAGGCAGTGTTTCCTTCTGTTGTGCGCTGGGTGGCTATGAGTTGGAGCCAACTTGATGGCACGTAACAAAAGCTTCTTCTTGGCCAAGCTTGTTCAGAAGACAAATGCTGAGTCATCTATGACAAACACCATTCAGATCGTAGTTACTGCTACAAAAGACAGATGGCTTGGGGCGTGGATAGCCACCTAGACTTGAGAGCCAGCTTGCCCCTTTACCTGACATCCTCTGTCTCACAGTTTTAGTTGCACTGAGCAGCCGTGACAAAGATAGCTATCTTGCTCTAGACCCTGTGTCTGACTTGCCTCCACCTGACCTCCAGCTTATTGCCTGGCTGGATCCACCAATTTCCACAGCCTTGAAAGTCAACCTGAACAATATGGTGTGGTTGAGGAGAAGCCTCCAGACAGAGATCTGAAGTTCAGGCTTGGGATCCGCCAGCCTACACAACTACAGGAGCCATTTCCTGAAGGGTTCGTGAGTTCTGCGACATGTTACAGAAAATGGCAGCTTTTACTAAGGGGAGAAGTGGTGGTTGATACCAGGGGTAATGAACTGATATATTTTTTGTTAAAAGTTGGACATTTGGGGCATTTAAAATTTTCACCTCATTGGGCCTGTTAGACAGGGTTCTCTAAAGAAACAAAATCAGGACACTGATGATTTTATATATATTTATGTAGATAGATAACATAAGAAATAAACAGCTAATTATCTATAAAGCAGTACAAATGGCTCAGTGCAACTCCAGTGAGACAGCAAATACACTGGTAGTTCTTCAATTCTTGAGGACCACCAGGTAGTCCTCTGTAGAGCGATTCAGGCTTTCCAGCTACAGGCAGCAAGCAGCAAGACAGGTCACCAACAGTCAGCCAGATGACAGGGTCCAACAGTGCCCAGCTCAAGCAATGCATACTCCAGTAGCGCGGCGAAGCAGGTCTTGAAGGAACCTCAAACTATAGCGACACAGTCCACGAGTTAGGTGTTCCACAGGTAGTGTAGCTTGCAAATTGAGGCAGACAACAAGCTAAGGCAGCCACACACTGGTCCGATCATCAAAGAGCAAGAGACAAGAAAGGTGACGCTCGCCGAACCTTTTATCTCTCTGCCCTTAAATTAATCCCACATGTGTTCTTTGGCCAGGTTGGCACAATAAACATACCTATCACAGGGACCAAACCAAAAACAAAAAAACCCTCGTTGCCATTGAGCCAATGCTGACTCAAAGCAACCCACTGTGGGTTTCTGAGATTGTAACTGTTTATGGGAGCTAAAAGCCCAGTCTTTCTCCTGAGGAGCTGCTGGTGGTTTCGAACTGCTGACCATGCAGATTGTAGCCGAACATGTACCTACTATACCACCAGGGCTCCTTTCATTGGGCCCAGTCTAGTATTATTCTTTCTTTTAAAAATTAATTTTTCAATGATGGATGAGAACAAAGCTGTAATGAGCTATGAGAATGATGCCAGATGGTAAAGTAATAATTATAACAACATTTTGTTGAGTTTGTAAATCAATAGATGCAATGTATATATAACAATAATCCCACAAAAAGAGGGAAAAGGGAGTAGAGCCATATAAAACGCATGGATCACTGTCATCAAGTTCATTCCAGCTCACAGTGACTCTATAGGACAGAGGAGCACTGGCCCACTGCATTTCTGAGACAGTAAATCTTTACGGTGGTGGACAACCTCATCTTTCTCCCACAGAGCTGTTGGTGGGTTTGAACCATTTGGTCAGCAACTAAATGCTCCATGCCCCACCAGAGCCCCAGACTTATGTAGGAGGAACATTTTAATATGAATGGAAAATGACTCACCGAAAGAACTCCTCTCCCCCAGAATCTTCCTAGACAGGCCATGCAAATACACGGCTAAAGAAACATCTAGTTCAGTCAACTCCCACCCACCTGCAGATGACCCTGCGTCTCAGAATGAGCCAAACCACACACAATACCCTGCCCACATATGTCCCCAAAGACTCTCTTGACTGGTCCTCTAAAACCCTGCTAGTCTGTGCAGAGAAGGCCTTTTGACTCAGGTCAGAGACCGCTCTCAGGTTTCCTCTAACTTGTCACTTGCCATTGAGTCTCTCATCTTGTCTCTCCCGAACCTCAGATTCAAACAATTTATCATTGGAACTAAAGTATTATGAATTTGTAGCCAATTCTGATACATTAAGCTATTAATGGTAAAACCTACAGGATGGCAAATCCTAGATAAACCATTTCTTTAAAAAGATATAATACAAATATCATTGCTGTTGTGTCATTGAGTTGATTTTTTATTCAACAATTTTATTGGGACATAATCCAAATATCATACAATTCAATAGTTGAATCATATCAAGAACAGTTATACAAGCATTCCACAATTTTAGAACATCTTCTTTCTTGTACTTCATGTCATCAGCTCCCCATTTCCCTCCAACTTCCCCTGCCTTACCCACAAGGAACCATTAATCCAGTTACTGTCTCTATAGGTTTACCTATCATAGATTTCATTTACTGAAAACAGAGAGAAACAAAAAACAAAGAGTCAAAAAAATCTAACAATAGCAAAATAAAAGCGTAAAACTCAGTTGAAAAGAAAATAGAAAATATTAAAACCTAGAACAACTTTAAAATGGGTCAAAAGGAGATCAAGTGATTTTAACCTAACGACATCTGCAGTAATCCACTTTCCAATGCACTCTGTATGATAGCAAGGCTATTCACTTGAACTGTGTTCAAGTTGAGCCTTTGGTGGTAGTGGTTATGCGTTGGGCTGTGACCCACCTGTTCCGCAGTTCAAAGCTACCAGCAGCTCCAAGAAAGATTGCGCTTTCTACTTCTGTCAATAGTTATAGTCTCAGGGGGTCGCTATGAGTCAACACTAACTCAATGGCAGTGAGTTTTGGCTTATTGGTTTTCAGAGGGAATTCACAGGAGGCTTAATTCACATGTATTTCCCCTTCACGTTTTTTTTAACTGCTAGAACTTTTAAATGGGTCAAAAGGGGAATAAAATCAGATGTCATATTTTAACCTGGCTATTTCTACCATAATCATCTTTATAATACTCTGATAACAGGGCTATTCAAATTTCTCAACTGTGGTCATAGAAGATTCACCTGAAGCTTAATCTATGCATGGACCCTGCAAATCGATTCTGGGCTTCTATCATCATCCATAGCCTTAGGCAAATCAGGTGCTCACAATTTAAGCTCTGACACCATTCCTTCCTTTGGATTTGAATTATATTATTTACAATCCTTGAATCACACAGGCTGGTGTGCTTCTTCCATGTGGATTTAGTTGATGCCTCATTTGAAGATAAGCCTTTAAGACTTCAGAAACTATTCTTCCTGATAGCCAAGCACCACCTACATTCTTCACCACATTTTGCTGAAGCGCCCCTATCTTCAGTGATCTCTTCATGAGGGTGCATATCAAGCAGGGCCGCCATAAGAACTAATTATTTTGAGGTTGGGGCTAGAATTAAGTGTGAGCCACAAATCCATTCATATAACTATTGTTTATATGTCTTTGGTTCACCTTTGAGAGGTGATTGTCATTTTATGTTAGAGAACATTATCAAGCATCTCCCTGGGGCATAAGGTCATTCTATTAATACTGTCATTACTTTGGCTAATGGTAAAGGACTTAAAATACAGTTGAGAAAATGAGATTATACAAGTGTAGGTTGGTTGGAGACCACAGTACATGAATTAGTGATGCATACATGTTAAATTCCGAAGCAAGTGGACACTTTATACAAACAATGAGAGCTGGCAATAAGGTGAAACTTTCAATAATATTTCATTGTCAATAATTCATTGGCAGTGACAGAGTCAGACCTGCCAGATTAATATGTATCTTAATAATGCAAGAAGGGTATTGAAATAATGAGTATGGTAGTCCAATGGCTGCCAGTTCTACACCCTTGTTATAGTAGTCATCTGCTTCTTCTCACACTATATAGTTTTGGCCTTATGTCCAAGGGCTGCAGGTGAGTTTGAGGTAGAGCCCAGGTAGTGGGGTTTCCACTTGGAGTCCTTCTGGTGTGTCCTATGAAGGATGTTGTTCACCTTGAAAGAACAGAGTCCAATGTCCCAGTAGTCTATAGCACTCGACGGGGTTACCAGGGGCTGGATAGAAACTTGGTCCAAAGTGTATCATTAGGAACATAGTACCAGGCAGAGTCTCCCCTTGGGATTTATATAAGTATTGGTAAGTGCCCCCCTCCCCTTTGGGAGGTTGATTCTTTTCATTTTTCTTTTTTTTAAATCATTTTATTGGGGACTCATACAACTCTTTTCACAATCCATACATATATCAACTGTAAAAGGCATATTAGTACATTTGTTACCCTCATAATTCTCAAAACATTTGCTCTCCACGATGACGCTTCTTTTTAAGAAAATCTATTCTGCCACTCTCTGGCTTTTTTTTTTTTTTTTTTAGCACATTTGTGCATTCATTGCCCTCATCATTCTCAAAACATTTGCTCTCCACTTAAGCCCCTGGAATCAGCTCCTCATTGTTTCCCCTCCCTCCCCACTCACTCCCCCTTCCCTCATGAACCCTTGATAATTTATAAATTATTATTTTGTCATATCTTTCCCTGTCCGACATCTCCCTTCACCCATTTTTCTGTTGTCCATCCCCCAGGGATGTAGATCCTTGTAATCGGTTGCCCCTTTCTAACCCACCCTCCCTCTACCCTCCCAGTATCGCCACTCACACCACTGGTCCCCCTCCCAGTATCGCCACTCACACCACTGGTCCTGAAGGGATCATCAGCCCTGGATTTTGCTCTGTTTCCAGTTCCTATCGTTACCAGTGTACATCCTCTAGTCTAGCCAGATTTTAAGGTAGAATTGGGATCATAATAGTGTGTGTGTGTGTGGGGGGGAAGCATTTAGGAACTAGAGGAAAGTTGTATGTTCTGCGTTGCTACATTGCACCCTGATTGGCTCCTCTCCTCCCCGAGACCCTTCTGCAAGGGTATCTCCAGTGGCCTACTAATGGGCCTTGGGTTTCCACTCCACACTCTGCCCCTCATTCACAATGATATGATTTTTTGCTCTGATGATGCCTGATACCTGACCCCTTCGACACCTCGTGATCACACAGGCTGGTGTGCTTCTTCCACGTGGGCTTTGTTGCTTCTGAGCTAGATGGCTGTTTACCTTCAAGCCTTTCAGACCCAGGACACTATATCTTTTGATAGCCGGGCACCATCAGCTTTCTTCACCACATTTGCTTATGCACCCATTTGTCTTCAGTGATCGAATCAAGGAGGTGAGCAAACAATGATATGATTTTTTGTTCTTTGATGCCTGACACCTGATCCCTTCGACACCTCGTGATTGCACAGGCTGGTGTGTTTCTTCCATGTGTGCTTTGTTGCTTCTGAGCTAGATGGCCGCTTGTTTACCTGCAATCCTTTAAGACCCTTTTGATTTTTCTATTGACAGCAATGCATTTGCCTTCTCCAAGAGGTGGATGCTTCCCGTCCCCGATCTTGACTTAAATTTCCCGTCAGGTTCACTTATCTCTCTGGTAGGAGTGTCTGTCAAGTTGGGTTTGACTCACAGCAACCTTACTGGACAGAGTAGAATTGCCTCATAGGACTTCCTAGGCTGACATTTTTATGGGAGTCGATCATCATATCTTTTCTCTAATGAAGCAGCTGGTATGTTTAAAGCACTGGCCCTTCTCTTAGCAGCTACACGCTTAACCATTGCATCATCAGGGCTCTGAAAAGATCATTAAAGGATTGAAAAAACTACATTAGAAAAAAACTCACCTAACGGGGAAAAAACAGTAAAGTAGGAATAGAACAACAACAATAACAACAAATTACATGGCACAGGAAAAAAAAGTAAAATGACAGGAGTTAATCCAAATATATCAATGATAACATAAGGTACTACTGTATTAAAAAATCCAGCCAAAAGAGAGAAACTGCAAGTTATAAGTAGAATCACAGTGAAAGAACAGGAAACTATATTATGGAGCAAGCACAAAGAAGTTAGAATGGCTATACTAAGATCAAAGAAAATAGATTCTAAATAAACAACAAAAAAAGTTACTGGAGATAAAGAAACAAATTTCATAATGATGATCATCAGGGAGATGTGACAATTTATAAACACCTAATAACAGAGTACCAAAAATTGAGAGATATGAAGTAAGAAATAATTCAACAATCCCAAAACTAAACTCACTTCTATGGAGTCAATACCGACTCATAACAGCCTTATGGGACAGGATGGAACTGCCCCTGTGAGTTGCTGAGACTATAACTCTTTATAGGAGTAGAAAACCCTGTCTTTCTCCTCCAGCGTGGCTAGTGGTTTCAAATTTCCTACTTAGTGGGTGCAGCCCAGTGTGTAACCACTACACCATGAAGGTTCCTATTAGACCTTACAGGTGGCTATAAAATGCTGCAGCCCCAAAGGGCATTTATAGAAGTCTAAATACAGGCATATACATATGTAAATATATTTATAAATGACAATGGGGAAATAGATCTATGTACATAT
>NW_022111376.1:5010163-5044101 GCF_000313985.2 Echinops telfairi
CAAATGTACAAATGTGCTTGACACGATGGATGGATGGGTGGATTGTGATAAGAGTTGTATGAGCCGCCAATAAAATGATTTAAAAAACAACACTGCAGCCCCAAACAACAGAAAATACATTTTTCTCAAGTGCACATGAAACATTCTTTAGGAGAGACTATGCTAGGCCATAAAACAAACCTCAATCAATTTCAAAGGATAGGATTACAAAATGTGTTCTCTGGCTGTAATGAAATGAAGTTAGAAATGGATAGTAGGAACACAGTAAATTCATAAATATGTGGAAATTAAGCACTCACTACCATCAAGTCAAGGCTGACTCATAGCCACCCCCTGCAAGTTTCTGAGATTGTATAACTATTGACGGGAGTAAAAAACCCAGTCTTTTTCCCAAAGAGCTGCTATGGTTTTAAACTGCAGACCATTTTGGATCACAGCCCAATACATTACCACCACACCACCAGGGCTCCCTAAAGAACACATTTCAAAATAACCAGCTAGTCAAAGAAGAAGTAAGAAGAGAAATCAAAGTATTTTGAGATAAATAGAAATGAAGAGATAGCAAACCAAAACGTATAGGGTGTAGCTAAGCAGTTCTTGAGAACATTCTTAAATCAATAGCCAAACATTTCACCTCAAAATGCTGGAAAGAACGCACTAAACTGAACTCAAGCAGAAAGAAGGAAATTGTTACTTGTAGAACTGAGATGAATGAAGGAGAGAATAGGGGAACAACAGAGAAAACCCAAAATTGGTTCATCAGAAAGATCCAAAAAATTGAACCATCTTTTGCTAGATTGACAAACTACTAGACTCAGAAATGAAACAGAGGAACCCACTTTACAGGATTACAAAAGGAGACCAGGAACAACCATGCACTAAGGTAAAAATGGACAGATTCTTAAAAAGACACAAATTACCAAACTGAGTCAAGAAGAAATAGGCAAACTGAATAAACCTACAACACATGCCAAGATTGAATTTATAATAAGTTTAATTAGTATAAATTTTATTATCAATATAAATTCCAATTATTGTATTATCTTTTATTATTTTATTTAAAATGTTATTGTGAATTTTATCTTATTATTATCCATTTAATTATTGTGAGTTATAATAACTAAAATATTAATTTAAAATAAACTACTCACAAAGAAAATTTCCTCCCCCAAGTGGCTTCACTTGAATTTTACAAAACATTTAAAGAATAATTATTTCCCATTCTTTCCAAATTCTTCGAGAAACCAGATGAGGGGAAAACACACCCCAACTCATTCTATAAGGTCTGGATTATCCTGATACCAGAACCAGACAAAGACATCATAAGAAAACTATAGGCATATCTCTAATAAATATGGATATAAAATTCCTCAGCCAAATACAGCAGCAATGAATAATAAGAATTATACACCACATCCCAAGAACTGGATTTATAAAGGAGCACCTGCCTATCCAGTGAGAGCAGAGACAGGGCTCCCGATCAGGAACTGAAGGAGACATGGCCATTGACAGAGATGCTACCCAAGGCAGGGCACAGGGAATACCCTGACTTCTCCCCTTTTCTTAGTCCTCAACACTATGTCAACTCTTCACATTGGCCAAGCCTAATTGGAAGCCCATAGACATGTAAGGCTGAGAAATAAAGTTTGCTGGTGGCACCCTCTAATGATTCCAAGCAGAGCAAAGAAAAAGCCAAAACTGAATCTGAGACCAACCAGGCAAATGACCAGCACAGACTGATGGAATTTGTCACAAAAAACACTAACTATAATAAAAGAAAAATATTATTTTGCTATGTGAAAATACAGAACTTTTGCTTATCAGAATCACCTTTTAAAAAAAGAGAGAAAAGAAAAGAGATAAGATATTTGGCAACACATGATTATGATTACTATATAAAGAACTACAAATCAAAAATAAGAAAAACAAACAGCTCAACAGGAAATTAGGCAGAAGACATGAACAGACATTTCGCAAAAGGGGAAAGGCATATGGCCAGGAACCATATGACCAGATGCTCAATCTCATTAACAATCCGAAGAACGAAAATCAAAACAACAGTGAGATGCCATTTTACACCCATTCAATTGGCAAAAAATTGAGAATTCTGACAAGTGTTGGAGAAGAGGAGGAACAGTAGATTCTTTTATATTTTGGTGATGAGAGCAAAAATTGGTACTATTACATTGCCAAAACAGTTGGGCATAATATTGTGACACCAGATGCTTATAAACCCTATGATGCAGCAGTTCCACTTCTAGATACAATAGGAGATGTGTATAAGAGCATTCACAGAAGCATTGCTTGAAACCACAAAAGACAAGGAAAATTTAAATTATTATCAACAGGAGAATGGACAGATATTGTTCAGAAGTGAAAATGAATGCAATACAGCCTCAACAAATGATCTGGAAAAATCTTCATAGCATAATATCTATCAAGTGAAAAAAAGCAGGCCCAAGAAAACTATATATAATTTGATTTTCTCTCTCTCTCTCGGTTCTCTTTTTATAAAGCTCAAAAAGAAAGAAAACTAGATAAAATCTTGTGGCGCCACAACAAGTGTACATCTAAGCATTTTACATCATTTCAATTATAAATAGAAAATTCTGGCTCGTTGTTCCCTTGGAGTTGGTTCGGGAGATTGAGTGCATATCAAATGGAGCATTCTCTAGTTCGACAAAGGGATCAGAGATGCTCTTTATAATATGTTGGTTGTTACTGGGTACTGTAAAGTCAGTTCCGTGTCTGAGTGGTACAATACAACAAAACACTGCCCAGACCTGGGCCACCTCTCCCGCCCCCAAAGGGTAGGTATGTTTGAAGGGTAGGTATGGCTGCAGCCACTGTGTCAGTGCCATCTCCTTCATGGTGCCCCCCTTTTCACTGACCTTCTGCTTCACCAAGCATGCTGTCCTTCTCCAGGGACAGATCTCTCCCGGCAGCATGTCCAAACTAAGGAAGACCAAGTGATGGCTACATAAATGTAAAGCTTAAAATGAATAGATGAAAACCACTACAAACCAGCCGCGGCAGCACCTAATAAACCGAGGACTAGGACTAGTCTGGTGCTTTGTGCCTGAAGGAAAGGACAGGGATCAGCCTAGCCGGCTGAGTAGGTGGGTTTACCTTGATCTCCGTTGCTTCCTGAATCCCCACGCAGATGGACTATAAAGTGCTTTTTAAAATAAGTATTGAAAGCTTACGATGGCAAAGGGTGCAGTCGAAAAGATCTCTGGGATAAAAACCCATTTTTGGAAGGCTGAAAGTGGACATGCCATTGGAGAGAGCCATTAGGCAGTCGGCGTTCAAGAAAGAGGTCCAAGCCAGGGTCTTTCTCAAATGCTTCCTTCTCCTTCCCTGGTCACTCTATTGAGAACTGTAGGCCAGCTGAGCCCCTGTTGTATATGGTCACCATCCAATATACTATATACTGTACACAGAGGTCTTATTTATTGCCACGTTTCCTTATGGTTCACTTCTTCCCACTAGAAAGTTACGTCCAGGATGGCGGAGAGATTTTTGTCCTGCACAATGCCTGGCACGTAGGGGCACTTTAATAAATATTTTCTGACTGAATGGATGAATAGGTTTACCAAAACAAGAGCTCAACTAGGACTCAACAAATACAACAAAGGTTTTAAGAGGCTGAGGTGGAGACTTCTTAAAAGTAAAACAAAACCTAAATCAACAGTTCAGAAAAACATGTCACACGCCAAGAAAATGGGTATAGAATCTTTAACCTGAAGGCATGCCCCGTTCAATGATGTAACTTTTAGTAGAAGGAAGGCATTCTTCAGAATTTCTAAACAGAAAGAGCAAATCGCCAAAGGGAATCAACCCCAGACTGCCCCTGTATTTCTCCATAGAAACTATCAGTGCCAGAGCAATGTCTACAAAGTTCTGAAGGCAACAAAGTATGACCGAGAATACGCCGTCCAGCCAATCAATTATGAGTAGGCTACCCCCACAAGGGGTACCATCAGGCTGTGTGTGACCTGATTGACAGGCTAGACTCCACCCCTATGCTTCTATATATCAAGTTGACATAAAATTTATGTCACTACCACACATAACCTTTTGTGAGCCAAATGCTCAGGAAAAGACAAGCTGGGAGCACTGAATTCATTAAAATAGAGAACTCAAGACTAACTACAGACCTTCCATGGAATTACCAGGGGAGTCACACACTTCGCAGGACAGAGCGCACTATGACCAGTGTAAGCAACGCACGTTCAGGAGTGGCGAATGATGACATAGTGTAACAGTGCTCACTCCAACTTTAGTTGCTGGGCGTCAGTTGGTAATGTCTACGTAGATTTGAAACGTGGAAAGGAAGAAGAGCGGAGGGAGAAGAAGGGAATTGTTCAAACGGGTTAATGCTCTTTGTAATCCTCTTCTCACAAGGATGGCAAAGAAGAAAGATTTACATGAAGTCCCGCTGTCTTTGAGCCTCACACTCGCTCCTCTTTTTATATTTAAATAAAACCAAATCTGGCCCTTTTTACTAAAAATAGCATGAGTCAAAAAATAGCCTGACTGGTAGGATTCCAATTTTGCAAAAGTATTTCTAGGGCGCTCGCTGCCTTTTACCTAGGCACGCACATAAAGAGATGTCTGCGCTACTGTTCACCAGATGTTAGCGTCTATTTTTTTAAAACTTCTGGGTGATGAAATTATTGATGAGTCACTTGCTTCCTCGTTATCATTCTTCCGATGCTTCCATTTTTATAGGGTCCCTTCTTCACAACAATAAAGCCATTACTCCTTCCATTTTGAGAGCGACAAGCAGTCTCCTTGCGTGCAAGATGACTCATACAAAGTTGTTCATGCTGCATTGTTCTTAGAACAGAACAAAAAATAAAAACAACGTGAATGCCCATGTTGGACAAATGGCCTTGGCGGCGCTGCCAAGTAATAGCTCGTCTTTTAACCTCAAGGTCAGTGATTCAAACCCACTCACTGCTCTCAGGAGAAAGATGGGTCTATTTGCTCCTGTCCAGATTTACAAGCCTCAGGACCCGAAGGAAGGCCTCCGGGAGTCAGAATCAACTCAAAGGCACTGAGGTTTGGGTGTTGTTGTGGGTGAGGTTGCTCAATGTGAGGTGCAATGTAGCCGTGTAGAAGACTGCAGTCGATCTACCTGCATCCAAGTGGCAAGATGGCCAGGATAGGTGGATGAACAGGCAAGTGACAGCCAGAAGTTTCCAGTCGCTCTTGCTTGCATATTTTGTGATACACGCTCACCAAAACTACTCGGGAGAGAGTTCGGAGAGAGATGCAACAGGGGGTATTGGTGATTCTCCCAAGAGCGGATGGACAGGGCTGAGTCCAGGGGGCTGGCTTTATCCGTAAAGGATGAAACTTGTTACAAAGAGAATTTATTTGTATACAAACTGGATACTTTTAAATCCTTTTGTTTTAGAGAGGACATGTTCAACCTTGCAGAAGACTCAGCTTTGACAGTAAGCTCAGCAGTGAGCACCCAGAAGGATCGACACCTTCCCCAACGCCCCAACCCACTTCTTCCGAGAAAGGTGAGGCTCTGGGGGCAGAGGCGCTGTAGAGCGAGGCATTTCAACCGAATGAAGAAAAGCAGCATATAATCACATCACATGATGCAGAAAAACATTTAGCAAAATGCAGCACCTCTTCATGATCTTAAAAATTCTCAGTGAATTTAGGATTAAAGGAAAATAGATTTGACTTAGTGAAGAACGTGTACCAGAAAACCTTGAGCTAGCATTGACCTTCACAGTGAGAAATGGGATATTTTCTTTCCCTCCGAGGCCCTGGATTCTGATGTGCTTTTCTCTTTTCCCTAGAAGTGCACTGGGCATGTGACGTCATCCACGAGAGTCCAGCATCCCTTGATGTGACAAATGTTTGGGGTTATAACGACAAAGGTCTCTCTCTCCTTGCATTCCTATCAAGTCCTTGAAAGTGCCAACAGAGGGAAGAAGGTGCTCGTTCATCCCTTCCAGGCTATGCAGACTGTGAAGCTTACCAAGGTGAAGGTACTCATGCAAAACAATACCCTAGGATAAAGGAGGAGAAAGGCCTTGGGTTTTCTGCCTGAGTCCATACACCAAGCCTACTTCCAGGGCGGGGGTGGGAATCTCACCTTTGTAAGGGATGCCATGCCACAAGGATCATTGCCAAAGGAGAGTCATGGGCCTATAAATTAGGAGGCTTGAAGTCTGACTATTGGCATCGGATAGCTCACAGACCTGAACGTTGCCCTCTGTGAAAGCAGAGAGTTGGCCCGAGTCTCCAAGAGCCCTCCTGTCCCTGATATTTCAGAGGTCTATCACCTGGTAAGTTTCCAAGGGCTGTAGCAGGGGAGGAACAAGAGAGGAGAATCTAGGGACTCTGCATAAGGGCAGCAGAGGGAGACTGGCTAGGGGCCTAATGTGGAATCTACTTCTTTATCTTATGTGTTGTATATTGTCACTGTCCCTCAACTAACATTATCAGTTCCCTGAGGACAGGGGTTTGGATCGGTCTCACCCATTTGTTTTCCAGATCTTGTTCAATATCTGGCACATGGGAGGTCCTCAACAAGTGCTCATTGAATAAATGGATGAATGAACCACTCTCTAACCCATATCTAAATCAGAGGGAGATGGGATGGGCGTGCCAAAAACTTCCTGGAGATGCTGCCTGAACTGAATATGAAAGGGAATCCTGATCCTAGCTGGTCTTGTTGTTATTATTACTATTAAGAGCCTGCTCAAAGCAATGTTGCTCTGGCGTTTGACTTGTGAATTCCATCTTGAACTTTTGGGTAGATAAAGTCTATTGTTGGTTCCATTTGATTTATGTTGTTAGTTGCCATCAAATCATTTCCAACTCATGGCAATCCCATGTGTTACACTCCTCCAAAAACCAAAAGGACATTTTTTTCTTTTCTTGTATAAGTGGATAGAGGTAGGTGAACTGAGCGTGACTCCTTTGTCTACAAACATATTTAAAACCCATTTACTGAATTGCTTTTACAGTCAACAGAAGCCACACAGATAGGAGCCTCCTCAACCTGGATGCTCCTCTTCTGGGGCCTATCAGCAGCCAAGATCCAGCCAGCACTTGAGGTACCCTGCCAAGGTGGGCATATGTAGTCTAGGTATCTAACATGGTTCAGGATAGCTAAATGCCAGGATTAGGGAAGGGGTTGTCAGAGGCTTGCTTGAAGTCAGAGTAGGCTGAAGAGTTATTTCTCCAAGAATTATTAGTAGACAGGAGTATGCTCCCCTCTCCAGACTTAGAAGGTGTGTCCAATCTCATGTAGAGGTGGCATTGACTAGCTGCCCGTAGGATACGACTGGGGGAAGTGCAGACATATGTAAATTTGGGGAGTCCATGCTGTAGACCTCCACTATCTAATAAGGTAGTCATGAGTCATGTAGTTATTACTAGTCGTTCTGATTCATAGTGCCCCCATGCAGCAGAGTAGAACTGTCCCATAGGACTTCCTAGACTATGAGCTTTATGGGTGGTGAAGAATATGGACAGTACCATTGACCACAGCCAAAAGAACCAACAGATCTGCCTGGGAAGAAGCGCAACCAGAGTGCTCCTTAGAGGCAAGGATGATGAGACTTTGTCTCACATGCTTTGGACATGTTCTCAGGAGGAACCAGTCCCTGGAGAAGGACATCCTGCTTGGTATAGACTAGGGGGACAATGAAGAAGAGGCAGGCCCTCAAGGAGATGACTGACACAGTGGCTGCCACCATGGGCTCAAGCTTAAGTGTAATTGTGAGGTTGGCGCAGCACTGAGTTGTGTTTCCTTCTGTTGTCCGTAAGTAAGGTCATACCTGGGGCACCTAGCTTCTTCTGTTTGTTGCATACCATTTTGTATGCGTGGAACACTTCCCTGTGGTTGGAGGGGGTGCTAGCCCCCCACCACAAATCACGGGTTCGATAGGCACAATTGTGCCATTGAGATTATAAATATTATATTAAAGTCATAGAGAGCATGAGAGAGAAAAGAGATTGAAATAATGGAGTCAGACACATTTCACGGTAGCATGCTCACCTCAGCCCCGCTTGGTGGTCCACGTGGAGAAAGGGGGAGGGGAAGGAGAACAAGGGGAAAGGGAACAGGGGAGTGAGGACAGGAGAGGAGAAGGGGAGCTGACAGAGGTCAAGGGAGTAGCCAAGAGAGAGCTCTTTATTGTTAACCCAGGCCTATATATCTAGGGGGGAGGGGCTTGCAAGCCCACTAATTACAGGTAAAGACATACGTCACAGGAAGGAGTTGCACTATAGGTTATACAGCAATGAGAGGGGGACAATCTAGGGATATACATGCAATAGGAAGAGGACGGATTGGGGGTACACAAGATGGGCTGATCCTAGATTCGGGATGACAGCCTAACTTTGGATGTCACTGAGCCTGTTTGAGCTGGTCTCTGGATCTCCATAGAAACCATTATCAGTAGGATGTGAACCCCACCAACAGGAACCAGACTAATGGTCACAAGCCTTTAGGGAGTAGCCCATTGTCCTTAACAGCAGGGAGCGGGGCCTACCTGTCTGGCAATTAAATGCCTTCAGGGAGGATGTCTCTGACCTCCCACCATATGCTGGCAAAAAAACCCTAATGTTTGGCATGTCTTTGGGGGAGACAAAGCTGGGGAAAAGTCTCTTTATAATCCCACACTTCCCTACAAAGTAAAAGAAAAACGGACCCTAAACTAGAAAATACATTCTAAAAAGTTGGAGGAGGACAATGATGATGGCCTTGCGTATCAAAATAAAAAGGTTATTTAGAGATTTGAAGTACAATGGATTGCATTTTCCTGTGTTCTCCACCGCAATGTGATCTTGCTGCTGTTCTACCAAGAGGTGGGATGGAGTTTTCCACCTCTTTGACTCTGGGCTGACTATGTACTTGTTTGGGCCAGTAAAAGGCATTAGCAGGTACTCTGGGTGGCTTCCAAGACCAGCCCTTAGCAGACCTGGAAGCTTCCATTTTTTCCCCTCTCAGACTGCTCTGCCATGAAGAAGCCCAATTCAGCTTATTGGAGGATGAGTCCAGGCAGCAAAGGGTTATCTCAGCAGATTCGGGGCTGCTTAAAATCTGCACATTTTCCAAGAAAGGTCAGGCCTTTGACCTGGACCTGTGGATTATCTTCGAGCCTAGAGATTATTGTGTCTGATAAGCGTGTTTGTCTGGGACTCCAGTCTTGAGCCTCACTTTATCAGTTTGACCAGCTAGTTTATGCTAATGATATGACCGATGGTGCTGGGCCTGACTGTATCCATTTGGCCTCTGAAAGGGCTGGAGACTGTGTAGCTGAGGTCAGCCATGTGGGTGCTCGATGCCCACATGTTGATCCCCAACAAAATGCCCACAGGTTGGCAACACTCTGTACCTGTGGTCTGTCACATAGAGTTACTGTGGGAATTGAGTGTGTCCTGACTCCCTTGGGAAAGCGAGCTTGGAAATTTGAGTCTGCTTGTGCCTAGACTATGTTCTATTGTCCCTTTTCCCTGTGCTCATTTTGATTTGTTTCCTTTTGCTGTGATCAATTGTCACTGTGAAAATAACAGCTTTTCTGAGTCAGTACAGTGAGTTCTCAGGCCTGCAGGGGGCCAGGGATGTCTTAGCACAGAGGTGGCATAGAGAAGAACGAGGGTGCCCAGCTAACAGCCAGCCTCAACTGGCTAAGAGCTAAGGGAGATCATTTGCTGCTGGAGTCTGCAGCAAAGGACCCCTGGTGGCATAGTGGGTGACATGCAGGGCTGCTAAGTGCCAGGAAGCCACCAGCTGCGCTTCACGAGAAAGATGAGCCTTTCTGATCCCGTAAGGATTAAGCGTCTTGGAAACTCACATGAGACCAAGAAAGCCCAACAGAAGGACCACCTAATCAAACCAGAGAGTCATAGTGAATCACCTGTTATTGCCGTTTTAAGAAGGGATCACTGCTGGTACAGTAACAAAGCACTTGGCTGCTAACCAAAAGGTCAGCAGTTCAAATCTACTCACTGCTCTTCAGAAGAAGGTGTGGCAGTCTGCCTCTGTAAGGATGTACAGCAGTTCTACTCTGTCCTACAGGATCACTATGAGTCAGAATTGACTTGATGGCAGTGGATTGGATTGTTTTAAGGTGTCCTCTTTAGAAGTTCAAAAATCTAGCAGTGGTCTCCTAACCTGCGCATCACATTAGACCCATTCTGGCTACAAATATGCCCCAAGAGTATCAGGGGAGGAAATGATGGGTCCAAGCATCTCCCGTGAAATGGCAGGATGCAGGTAGGTTCTAGACCAGTGCTGTCCAACAGGAACATCCTATCAGGCACCAATGGAAGCCACAGATTTCATTTCAGATGTTCTGATAGCCACGTTCAAAAGGTACAAAGAAATGGATGACATTGTATTGAATAATACGTCTTTCTTTAATGCAATGTTTGCAACGTGTTATCAACCTAAGATGTAAGCAGCACAAAAATCGAGATGCTTTTCTTCTCACACGAAATACTTGAAATCCAAGATGTGTATCTTCTGTTCCTCTCCATTTGGTCAGGCCCCATTTCCGATGCCCTTGAGTCAGGTGATAGTGCAATGGCTAAGCACTCAGCTGCTACCAGTTTGAGGCCACCTCTGTGCAAGAAAGAGTTGGCCATCTAGACCCCTAGAGGTTTCCTCGCCACCGTTGAGTTCATTCTGACTCACAAGGACTCTATAGGACAGAGTAGAACAGTTTTCTGGGGCTACCGAGGCAGAGAGCCCCATCTTTCTCCCACCCATAAAGATTGTTGTTTTTGTCGGGTTCCAATCCATAGCTGTAGTTTTCCCATTTCCTGGCATTTGTTTCTTTGGCTAAGCAGTTAGAAGACAAATTGGAAAGGCAATGTTTTCTTGTCCTGCAGAGAAACAAGTTTCTTAATTGGCTTTTTTAAGTATTATGGAAGTTTACTTTCGATCAGAAAAAATAATCACAATATGACTTCTTTAGATGTTTTTGTGGTGTTTTGCACGTCTCAGTTGACTTCGCAATGTATCCCCTAGAATAGAGATAATGCACTTTTAAAAACTCTATGCAAATGCCTAGACTACTCTCTGGACATGGGACACTAATTTACATGTCCTTATCCTTGCCAACACTGACTAGTACCATTTTCCTTAACACTGGCCAACTTCATAGTTTTTTTTTATTGTATTTATCTTTGGTGGTTAGGTTGGGAGGTTTTTCGTCTATTTACTGGTCATTTGCATTTCCTGTTTTTGTGAGTTTCCACTTAATAACTTTTTTTTAACATTTTATTAGGGGCTCATACAACTGTTATCCCAATCCATACACACATCAATTGTGTAATAACTTTTAAAAGTATCTTTTTCTTGTTGATATTAGGAACTCCTTTTTGAGTAAGGCTATGGGCTGGCATCCATTCATGACTTAAAGTGCCCACGAAGGTGCACTTAGTTGATCCTCACAAATGTCAGTTGAAAAATGTGATAGGGTTATTACCAACTCCATTTTATGGATTTGTAAACTGAGGCTCAAAAACAGTGTGTGCCTCTAGCAGTGTAGTTAGTAGAGAAGATTTCTTCTGGTACTGACATTCTAGAAAGAGCAATGACCTTCCCATGACTAGAATCTGGCCGTTGGAGTTTGGCCCCAACAACCCAGTTCTCTCAGTAAATCATGAATGGCATCATTATGGGATAGGGGTGGGGGTGTGGGGGGGCAGCACATTCCAGGCTGGCAACGGTAACAGCAGCAGGTTTTAGAAGAGAAGCTGACTGGCTGAAAGTCAAGGCTGGGCAAACAAAAGCTAGAAAGAAATAGTATTCCCTCCCTCCCTCCAGCAATCTCCTTGGAGCTAAATATGTTTTGTGCCTGGCTTGCAGAGGTCAAAAAGTGGGCACAAGCACATTTATCTTTCCCTTGCTCAAGTGAATGTGGTTAACTTGTCACCAGGGCCAAAGACCTCACTGTACACAACCAGGTGGCCTCCAGCATGCAGGTCAAGTCCAGTTTGGGGAGGCCTCGGTCTGTTTGTCCATCAGCACCCAGGAGATGAGAGCATGCTGCTGACCCCATGATCTCCCGCTCATGACAGCCCTTGCTACACACTCTCACATACACTAGACAGGCTAACGAGAAGAGTATTCTATTTCCACCATCTCCCATCATGTACACAGCAGGAAAAGGTCAGCCCTACCACGAGCTCCCCCACTCATATCCTGGGGGATCACTGGTAGCTCCCAGCCTTCTCTGAACCAGTTTCCCTCTCTCCTGTTTGTTAAATTTAGATTTCTGAAAATGAGCTTTCAGGAAAGACAAGTTCTCCTCTGCAGGAAAGTCCTCGTGAAACAGGCAGAAGGCAGGCACCGTCTGGTATTGCCAAGAGAGCTCAATGAGATTGCAAGGACATGGTGGCAACAACAACTGATCCTGACAAACAAAACTGTCAGGGTAGGCTCACAAGGGTCCTAAAGTCTAGCACCAAGAGCCAATGCTGAATCCCTCTGCTGGACCAAACAAGAAATAGCATTTAGTCAGTGCTGGCTCATAGCCACCCCTTGTGGGTAAATGTTTATGGGAGTAGAAAGCCCAGTCTTTCTCCCCTGGAGCTGCAACGCTTAACCACTAGACCACCAGGGCTCTTCTCTGCTGGGCATATAACTCAAAGAAGTAAAAGACAGACCTTGAACAGACAAATACTCTCCCATGTTCACTGCAGCACAGTTCACAATATCAAGAAGTTGGAAAAAACCCAAATACCCATCGGTAGAAGAACCGATAAAGAAACTGGTACATGCACACAAATACTATGCATCCCTACAAAAAAACGGATGAAATCATGAAACTCCCCGTGATATGGATGGACCTGGAAATCATTGTGCTGAGTGAAGTCAGTCATTCACAAAAGGACAAAGATTGTCGGAGTCTACTACTATAAGGATAAACACCAAGAGGAAGGCAGGCCTCTGCTCTCACCTCATTTTATCTTCGAATCCAGCCACCCAAGCAACAAGGAGGGGTGTTTGCCTAGCTTCCGTGAACCACATATCACCCCCTGATTTTCACATCTTTTTTTTTTTTTTTTTGATTTTCACATCTTAAAAACCACTTCTATAGAGGAGGCCTCTCCTCAGCTGGGGTCCATTGCTCATGTTGGGGGGAGAGGAAGAAGACTCATCAGCTCTTACCATGCAACAATGTTCCACCCCAAATTACTGAACCTTAATGAAAATTCAAGTCCAGAGGTGGGGGGCAGGGAGGGTGCCAGCTAAGGTGATTTCACTTCTGTTGATGGGTAAGCCAGGAGGGCCAACCTGTTATTGGGGGAAATGCTTAACATCACTTATATAGACCCCTGAGGGGCCAATATACTCAGTAATATGTTCCTAACCAGGCACTTCTGACAGGGTTTCTATGCAGCCCTTGGTGACGAGGCCGAGTGCTACAGACTGTAGACAACCAGGATTTTAGACTTTGTTCTTTCAAAGTGCATAACATCCTTCGTAGACCACATCAGAAGATTCCAATCTGGAAACCCAGCTCAGCAAACCAGACTTCACTTTAAACATACCTGTAGCGGATTAAAGGACCAGAAATAGTCCCTTGGACTTAAAGATGAAATGTCCGGGTGTGAGAAGATGCAGCTGGCTGCTCTTCCAAGATGATGGAGTTGGAAGTCATTGGACTTTGGTTCAAAGTGGTTGGATGGTGCCTGATAATGAAGACTGCCACGTATTTGCTATTTTCATACTTTCTTTGTTTTTTTATGACATGCCTTACCCAGCAGGCATAGTCCTGCCTTCGTGAATGAGAGTTGTTGAAAGCTTTGCTCTACCTCCAACCCTCATTGTTTGCATAAGTGGTGTCCATTCACGAAAGTTTTTTTCGGTAACAAATCAGCAATCTATGTATTTTAGTCTAAAATACTATCCTATACATATATGCTTTTATTTTATCAACTGTATTTTAAATACTACAATGTTAACTAAGCTAATGGTACTCTCCGAATTACCATCTATCTCATGGGGTTGATTTATACGATTTTGCAATAAAAGAATTATGAAGTAGACCAAGCACATATATAAACCATAGCTATATCAATAGATTTTGAGCTCCAACTTCATCGTAGCCCTAATCGAAACTTTCCATCTTCTTTTGCTACATCGCTCAATATTTGGCCCATAGAATCTTTCAACATTGCAACTTCAGGCTTGCGTTTTTTCTTGAGTTCTTTCCATTTCAGACATGCTGCTCATGCTCTTCCTTTTGGGTTTTCTAACTCTAGGTCTTTGCCTGTTTAATTATAATATCGGACTTTGTCTTCGCAAGCTGCCCTTTGAAATGGTCTGTTCAGCTCTGACATTGTCATTTTTCCTTAGATTAAGAGCAAGTTTCAGAGTCTCTTCTGACATGCACTTTGCTCTCTTCTTTCCTCCCTGTCTCTTTAATGCCCTGTGCCTTCTTCATGAAGGATGTTCTTGCTGTCCTTCCACAGCGCATCAGGTCTCCTGTGATTAGTGTTCAATGGATCAACTCTGTTCTTGTGCTGCTCTCGACAGTCAGGT
This sequence comes from Echinops telfairi, assembly GCF_000313985.2. Classification (NCBI taxonomy): domain Eukaryota; kingdom Metazoa; phylum Chordata; class Mammalia; order Afrosoricida; family Tenrecidae; genus Echinops; species Echinops telfairi. Next base: position 5,024,706 of record NW_022111376.1, read on the forward strand.
GAGATAGACTCTAGGTCATATTTTGACTCTTGTGGACTTGTTTAAATTTTCTTTAGCTTCGACCAGTACTTACATACGAGCAATTGATTATCGGTTCCACAGTCAGCCTCTTGCCTTGGTTTAGCTGCTGAAGATGTTTGTAGAATTCTACAACTTCTTCATCACTAACTTTCATGGTTGGTGCATAAATCTGAATGGTAGTCTTATTGATTTAATTTCTTGCAGGCGGATAGATATAATACTATCACGGACAGCATTGTACCAAAAGATAGATCTTGACATGTCCTTTCTGACATTGAATGTAATGCCATTCCTCTTCAATGTATCATTCCTGGCAGAGTAAACCATAGGATGTTCTGACTCAAAATGGTCAGTACCACCAGTCCATTTCGGCTCACTAATGCCTAAGATATTGATCATTTGCATTCCATTTCATTTGTGATGACTTCCAATTTTCCTATGCTTCAAACATTCCAAGTTCCTATTATCAGTAGATTTTTGCAACTGTTTCTTTTTACCTTCAGTTGTACCCCATCAGCAAATGAAGTTTCCGGAGACTCCACTCCTACAGGCTTCACTCCATTCACATCACCATGGTCAACTCCACTTTGAGAAACTGCTTCTAATCAGTCATATTTCAAGTGCTTTCAGACCCCAGGGGCCCATCCTCTGGCACTAGATATGCAATGTTCTGCCTCCATTCATTAAGCCTTCAGAATCTGATAATGCTTCATAGCTTTACTTAAGGTATTCAGTGGCTCTTTCCTGGGAAGCAGGCAGCCAATTCCTTCTTCATAGTCCACCATTTGTCTGTCAGTTTGTCATTCTTTTGTGGCTTACTGGTTACTATGATACTGAAATCTATGTCACTGGTATTTTAAATGTCAGCAGATTCACCCAAAGTGCACAGGTATCAGTGGAGCTTCCAGACTAAGAACAAAGTACTGCAAACCCTAGCCCTCCACAGACTACTGCTCAGAGTTCAAGCTCTAATTCACTTCTATAGAACAAGAAATTGGGAAGACAGCTACCTGGCCGACTGATAGGAACAGATCCATATTTGTGCCCATTTCAAAGAAAGGTAGCCCAACAGAATGCTGAAATCATCAAACAATAGAATTAATATCACATGCAAAATATAAAAATCAGTTGAACCTGTCCTTTGAAAAGGAACTGTCAGAAACCCAGGCTGGATTCAGAAGAGTATATAGAGTGAAGGGTATCATTGCTGATGTCAGATAGATCTTGGCTAAATGCAGGGAGTACCAGAAAGATGATTACAACAGATGTGAGGATGGCACAGGCCAGAAGTTTTGTTCTGTTATACACAAGGTCACCATGAATCAGAGTCGACTCAAAAGCACCTAACAACAGGGGTTGGGAGTGAAGGGTGTGGTAAAAGGTCAATGCCAAGGAGGACACTTTTTTGAGGGATAGGGTGATGAAGGTGTTCTAAAATTAATTGTGGTAATGACTGCACAATTCTGTGACTTTACCAACAATCATTGACGCATCCATTTTAAAAGGATGAATTGTATGGTGTGTGAATTATAGCTCAAAAAGTTATTAGGGAAAAAAGTCCTTGCTGAGAGTTTCTCATCATATGGAAGTGAGAATCTCATGAGAGCAAAATGACCCGACCCAGACCAGGCCATTCTGTTCTGGCCTACCTCCTTATTGAGAAATATTACACACTCACTAAAACAAATCCAAGAAAACTCACTACCATTGACTCAATTCTGACTGCTGGCAACCCTATCAGGCAGGGTAGAACTGTTCCTGTGAATTTCCAAGGCTAAACTCTTGTTTTTTTCCTTTTGTAAACTTTTTTTTTTAATTCTTTTTTTTAAATCAATTTATTGTGGCTCATACAATTCATCACAATACATAGATCAGTTGTGTAAAGCACATCTATACATTTGTTGCCCTCATTATTCCCCAAATTCGCTTTCCTCTTGGGTTCCTGGAATCAGCTCATTTTCCTTTTTTCTCCTCCCCCTCCCTTTCTCCTCCCCTCTCCAAGGCTAAACTCTTTGTGGGAGTTGAAAGCCTCTTCTTTCCCCTGCTGAGCAGCTGGTGGTTTTGAACTGTTAACCCTTCTTGGTTTCTGCCAGAAGAAGCCAGCTCCTAGCACAATCACTACGGGTGTGGTAGGTGCAATTGTACAGCGATAATATTATAGTAAAGTTATAGAGAGCATGAGAGATAAAAGAGATATATAGAAGTAAATGGAGTCAGACACATTTCATGGTAGCATGCTCATCTCAGCCCCGCTTGGTAATCCACGTGGAGGGAGTCCGAACTTTAATGCTCCCCAAGCTTTTATACTCTCTGGGGACATTGGGGAAGTGCAAGCCCCCACATTACAGGTGAAGACATATGTCACAGGAAAGGGTTGTGCTACAGGTATTACAGTGATGGGAGGGGGTGATCTAGGGACATATGCGCTATGGAAGGAGGAGGGATTGAGGGTGTACATGCGGCAAGATAGGCGGATCCTAGATTTCTGGTAGCTTGACTTTGGGTCTCCATAGGAACCATTATCAGTTGGGTGTGAACTCCGCCCACAGGAACCAAACTAGTGGCCTTAGGCTCCAGAGAGAGGTAACCCATTGTCTCTAGCATCAGGGAGCAGGCCCACCTGCCTGTGGTGGGATGAGACGGAAGTCTGGCAGCAAGTATCTGACTTGCCTCCACCGGTTTCCACCTCCACTTGGGCTCTTTACATGTCCACCAGGGCTTTTTACATGTCCAGGAAAGTGAATATAGCTGAATTTTACAACTTAATGATTTATAAAGCAAATGTCCTTGGAATGACTATCATAGCCCAAAACAGAGAATGATAAGCACCACGGAAGCACTGGCCACTGCCACATTCAGATAAAAACCTCCTTCATCCCCCACCAGGAATAACACTCCCCTGAGTCCTAGAGTAAGCACCACTTACTAGTCTTTACGTTTGCAGTCATCTCTTTTTGCATCTCTAAACAATAGTGGTTGGAGTGATACCTAAATTTGACCTTGATATGATTGGACTCATCCAGCTTCTCTCACCCAAAATAACGTCTACGAGATTTCTCCAGCTTGCTGCCGATATCTGGAGATCATTTCTTTCCATTGCATGAATATTCAATGAATTATTTTCCAGGCTCAACCCGATGGCTATCTGGGTTGTTTCAAGGGGGTGGGGCTGTTGTTGTCACTGAGTCCTAGCCACGTCCTGAGAACTTTAATAGAACAGACTGAAAGGTTGCCCGGCTCTGTGCCATCTCAAGGATAGCTGGTAGGTCTGCGTATGTTGTTAGGTATTTTGGATGCCTTCCAATATGAGGGAGTGCTCATCTTTTAAAATCTTACTTGCATATGATATCAATGATATCGTTCTATAATTTGCATCATTCTTTTGAGTCATCTTTCTTTGGAATGGGTACAGATATGGATCTTTTCCAGCCGAGTGGCCTAGGAGCTGTCTTCCAAATCTCATGGCATAGATAAGTGAACATTTACAGTGCTCGATTGGTCTGTTGAAACATTTTGATTGATGTTCCATCAATTCCTGGAACCTTGTTTGGGGCTGGTGCTTTTAGTGACGCTTGTTTGGATTTCTTCCTTCACTACCATTGGTTTTTGATCATATGCTACCTCCTGAAATGGTTGGATGTCGACCAGTTCTCTTTTGGTACTGCCAGAAGTTCAGGCCAGAGACAAAAGAGAAGGTGGAATAAGGGATTTCATTGCTAAGGTCAGATAGATCTTGGTTGAAAGTAGAGAATACCAGAAAAATGTTGACTTGTGTTCTATTGACTATGCAAAGGCCTTCAACTATGTGGGCATAACAAACTATGGATAGCCTTAAGAAAAATGGGCATCTGGGAATCCAGGACGGATGAGCCCTATAGGACCAGTGATGTGAGTGGCAAAACAGGGAGGGTAAAGGGAGAATGGGTAGGAAAGAGGGAACCGATTACATGGAACTGTGTGTGACCTCCTCCCTGGGGGACAGACAACCAAAAAGTGGATGAAGGGAGACGTCGGACAGGGCAAGATATGACAAAATACCCATTTATAAACTATCAAGGGCTCATGCGGGAGGGGGGAGCGGGGAGGGAGGGGAAAAATGAGGACCTAATGTCGGGGGTTTAAATGGAGAGAAAATGTTTTGAGAAACGATGTACAAATGTGCTTTACACAATTGATGTGTGTATGGATTGGGATAACAGTTGTATGAGCCCCTAATAAAATGTTAAAAAAGAAAAAAAAAAGAAAAATGGGCATCTGAGGAAACTTAATTTTGATCATGCAAAACCTGTACATGGATCAAGAAACAGTTGTGCAAACAAAACGAGGGAATACTGTATGGTTTACAATCAGGAAAAGTGTGCTTCAGAGTTGTATCCTCTCGCCACACTTATCCAATCTGTATGCTTGGGAAATCATCAGAGAAGCTGGATGCTATGACAAAGAATGTGGCATCAGGATCGGAGGAAGGCTTCTTAACAACCTTCAGTACACAGATGACACGACCTTGCTTGCTGAAAGTGAGGAGGACTTGAAGCACTTGCTGATGAAAACCGAGGATTGCAGCCTTCAGTGTGGATGACAACTCAAGGTGAAGAAAACCTAAATTCTCACAACTGGACCAATAGGTAACGTCATGGTAAACAAAGACCAAAGTTGTTAAGGATTTTGTTTTACTTGGGTCCACAATCAATGCTCCTGGAAGCAGCATGAAACAAGTTTGGGGCACCTTCATTTACTGGTGGGGCATGAATCAAAATGAGAAGAAACAGCTGCAAACATCCACTCATAATCAAAATGCGGATGTTGAAAGCCTTCAAAATTGAAACAAAACTATTGAAAATGATATCCTAGACACTAGTGAGTTGAAATGAACTGATATTAGCCATTTTTAATTGGAAGATCATATGGTTTACTCTGCTGGGAATGATAAATTCAAGATGAATGACGTGACATTTGTTGTCAAAAGAACTTTTAAAAATAGTTTATTTTTGACAGTTTCACCAATATACAATTCACATATCATACATTTCACTTTAAAGAAACAGCATTTTAAGATCTATCTTGAAATATGCTATCTGTGACAGGATAATATCTATGTTTACAAAGACTAGTGAACACAACTATTATTCACATTTACACCCCAACCACTAAAGCCAATGATGAAGAAACGGAAGAATTCTACCAATTTCCAGGAGTCCTGGTGGTGCTATTGGGTAGGAATTATGTTAACTGTGCAGTGAATTATTTCAGATGGCTCTTCTAGCCATAGCCTCTGTTATTCCCCACAAATTGCCTCCAATTTCCTGATAAGTCTGGGTAAGAAGGTGAGGAAAGATACTGATTGGATCAGAGGATTCAGATGTGAGTGAGAGTCAACAGGGCTGTGATTGCCATCCTGCTAGGGATAAAATCAGCCATGTCAGAAACAGGAAGTACTGAAAGTAACTGCTAGTAAGAAGAACCAGGGATGGAACACATCCTTTGGGCCTGAGATGCCTGGCATGCAACCTCCTTGACCCAGGAGACAACTGTGACATCAGAGGAATGACCGAAGGGCAACAATTACAGAACCAGAGCAAAAGCATGAGACATAATAGCATCCTTCCCAGTTCACAGAGCAAATCAAGCTGAGTGCTTTGGAAGCAGGCTTGCGGAGTGTGGTGTCTCTGGGCACTTAATTGGGAGGGGTGGGGCGGGTTGGGTGCCTTTACTTTTTTAAAAAAAAACATTTTATTAGGGGCTCATACAACTGTTAGCGCAGTTTACTTTTTTTGTTTGAAACTCTGTGAGTCAGGAAGGGTCTCCAGTTAGCATCTGTCCCGTAGCCTGGAATTGGACTAGGCTTGCTCACTCTCTGGCTGTGTGGGCCCCTTTCTTGACATGTATTTCTTTTGCATACATATATACATGGCCTGGTTAGTTTAGGGTTTTTTTTTTTCCTTCTAGGAAAACTTGCCTACTGCAGTAGTTAAAACAAATGGACGAAATTATAAAGTCAAACAGTTGAACAGAAAATTTCAAGGGGCAGCTCAAAAAGACAGAGTAAAGTATTATAATAAAATGTGCTAAAAACCTCACGTTAGAAAGCCAAAACGGAAAAACACACTCAGTATTTCTCAATCTGAAAAAAACCCTGAAGGAAAATTCAAACCTTGAGTTGAAATATTGAGAGAATCAATGGTCAAAATATTGAATGACACAGGAAGCATCAAAAGAAGATGGATAGAATACACAGAGTCCCCATACCAGAAGAACTAGTCGACAGTCCACCATTTCAAGAGGTAGCGTCTGAGCAAGAACCAATGGTGCTGAAGGAAGAAATTCCAGCTGCATTGAGGCATGAGCGAAAAACAAGGCTCCAGGAATTGTTGGAACACCAATTTAGGTATTTCAACAAGCTGATGAAGCACTGGAAGCACTTACCACCTGTAGGGCAAATACAGATTGAGCAAATCACCAGAGAAGCTGGGCTGTATGAAAAAGAACGTAGCATCAGGATTGGAGGAAGGTTTATTAACAACCTGTGAAATGCAGATGACGCGAAGTTGCTTGCTGAGAGTGAGGAGGATTTGAAGGACTTGCTGATGAAGATCAAGGATTGCAGCCTTCAGTATGGATGACAACTCAAGTGTAAAACCAAAAAACAAACTCAACAACTTCCATCACGTCGATGCTGACTCTTAGCAACCGTATAGGACAGGGTAGAACTGCTGCTGTGCATTTCCGAGACTGTCACTCTTTATGGGAGTAGAAAGCCTTGTTTTTCTCTCATGGAGCATGGATCAGCTGGTGATTTTGAACGGTGGCCCACCGTGGACCACTCCGCCACCGGGGTGTTGAAAAACAAGGGTGTCACTTTGAGAACTAAGGTGCTCCTGGTCCAAGCCATGGTACTTTCAATTGCTTCGTATGCATATGAAAATGGAACACTGAATAAGGAAGACCAGAGAAGATTTGATGTCTTTGAATTGTGCTATTGGCGAATAGTATTGGAAGTACCATGGACTGCCAAAAGAACAAACACATCTGTCACGGAAGGAGCATATCCAGAACACCCCTGGGAAACAAGCACAAAGAGAATTTGCCTCACAGGCTTTCGACCTGCTATCAGGAGAGCTCAAAAAAACAAACTCACTGCCATCATTGCAACCGTAAAGGGCAGGGTCGAACTGCCCCTGTGGGTTTCCGAGCCTGTCGGTCTTTGTGTTTTGTTCACTGGGAGCACTTCTAGATATCACATCACTCCCTAGTTTGAGCGCATCAAGCAGTAGCCTGGTACTAGACTGGCCCTCATTCCCAGAGTAGAATGCCCTGTCTTTCTCCCTCAGCGCCCTGGTGGTTTCCAACTGGAGGATCGCAGATGGCGATCTAGGGTTCCAGATGGCAATTCCAACCAAAAGAATGATACTTTCATATTTAAGTCCATTTGCGGGTGGGGTGGGGTTGTTTTATATTCTGTCAGGGAGTTGGCTTTTTTTCTTTACATTTTCAAATGTATTGCCACAGAGCTTTCTGCTAAGAGCTTTATTGAGACATAACAAATGGCCAGCAAAGGCTAGTTAGTCTAACTAGTACTTGGCGGACTGATGCCTAAGTTCTCCATGGAATTGGGGTGCTAAATCTCATTGCCAAAGTGAATGCTGGGGACAAGACCAGGGGTGCAATTCAAATAATTCAATACCTGGTCCATCACCCTAGTGACCATTTTAAGAACAAAGAACAATATACCGAAAAGTAGTTTATGATTTTGTACAGTTAATACTTAAATAAGAACAATGAAAGAGATACACAAAACTAGATTGAAAGTTTTAAAGTATTAATGAAACAACATTAAATAATACTTGTCAAAAACAATAAACCTGTTCTTTAAGGTATTTCCATATTGCTTCTTGATTGTCATCCTCGCTTGCAATATTCTTCACTTTTATCAAAGCATCTTCATCTGTGTGATTTATCCTTAATCATCTTTTCACTGTAAGTGTAGGATCCCATTCCCTGAGATGGAGGCCAATTAGACAATAGTCATTGTGTTTGATAGGATTAGAATCAGGCGACTTCCCTTCTCTGAACGTGTCTCATTCATCTTAAAAAAAACACACACACAAGAAAACCTTTCTCACTGCCATCAACTCAATTCCTACTGATCCAGACTCTATAGGACAGGGGAGAATGGTTCATTGTGTGTGTCTGAGACTAAAAGCCTTATCTTTCTCCCGAAGAGCGTCTAGTGGTTTTGAACTGCTGACCTGTCAGTGAGCATCCCCACCCATAACCCAGTGTGATCTTTCATATCCCAATCAAAGTAGAAACTTTGGAGACTCTGCTTCTCAATCAGTTGCCTCATTTGCTCAGTTCAATACATGCAGACAAGAGTGTCTCAAGAGAGTAATGGAAAGTATCACCTCCCCCCAAAAGAAAGAGGATGAAAAACCTCATGGCTAACCCAATATTTTTAAGTGACATATTTCAGCCTTCTGCTAATGTTTCATCACTGAAATATCAGCCCTTTTTTTCCTTGTAAACTAGTGAGCATTTGGACAGAAGACAAAAGCATCATATGTTCTACACATCTTGCAATGAGAACTGTCAAATTTTGCAATCAACATTGCCACCGTCCCGCAGCTGACATGCTTCCAAGAGACTTTTAAAACAAAAAATCACCACAGGCCTAGAACCAAATACACAGCCTAGGAAAATGTGTGCCTCATAATTCCAGTGTGGGTTGGAAAAACACACACACACACACATACAACTCTGGCCTCGGGCCAATAACCAGAAGATTCTTTGCGCTTTCCCTCAAATGCTGCCACTTGAGAAACAGATTTAGAAGTGTGAGTTCCGAAACGGAAAAGCCCCCTTCCAGCCTGAGGGGATGCGTTTCCCTCCACGGTAGGTAGATTCTATCAGGGTGTGTCGGAGCTGGAGAATTTCCTAAAGGGTGACTAACGAAAAGAAAGAAAGAAGAAGACAGCCTGGAAATGTCTAGTCTAGTCCTACAAGAGACAAGGGGCAATCTGGCAAAGGGAAGGCAGCTTCGACTGACAGCATTAATGGTCTGTTGGACCTGTTCCCGTGGTTGAACCCTGTTCAGCCTGGAGAGGATTCCCTCTGGAAGCTACTTCTCCTCTGGCACTAAGACTTTCCTCTCTCCCTCCAGTGTCCTAAGTGAGAGAGTTAGACTCGTGCTATACTTCGTACGCCCTCATCCTTCCACACCCCATCCTCCACCAAGCTCCACCAATGCTGCTTCCAAAATGTGTCTTGAGTCGATGCTCGCTTCTCCGACCTGGCCCAGGCCTCCATGGCCTCTGATCTAGAGGGCGTGTACAACCACCTCCGATCCCATCTCCCTGAATGGCACAGACAAGGCTGTGAGCTCACCAATCCACTTCAATTTCTTACAAGGTACACAATAGACCGCAACTCTTCATTGCCCTTGCCATTCCATGGGGAACTGTGGAATGTGGATGAGAATGATGCCCTACTACGTCCCAGCCTGGCCATAAAGCCCGTTCTACAGTGACGGCTCTCCATTTCTCTTAGTAAAGTCCAAAAGACTTAAGATGGTCTTCAAGGCCTAGCAAAATCCAACCCCTGCTGAACGTTCTAACCCACTACGTCATCATTCGTCCCTATATATTCATTCATTTGACCATTTATTTATTCAGTAAAGAAGATTGAGCACTAACTCTCTGTCAGTAACTATGCTAGATCTAGGGATAGATTAGGAGGAAAAATGTAGGCAGCAGAAAATGCATTGAGAAGCTGAGAACGACCTCAGGTCCAGCAAGTCTCCAGCTCAGACACCCTGGGATGATGGCACTCTCGCGTCTATAGCTGGTGATTTCCCTGGAGGAAAAGTGAGGGCATACGCCTGGAAGTGCAGGTTCTAGTCCAGTCCTAAGAGATAAAGGGGCAATGTGGCTACAGAGGCCCCTACACTGACAGCAGAAATGAGAGGAGGAACAGATCCAAGATATTTTAGGAAAATCAAACTGGCAGGGTTTAGGAACTGATTGGCTGCGGAGGGTGAAAGAATGAGGGTTCTGGGTGGAGTTCCAGGTGGTAGGCCAGGAGGAAGAGCAGATTTGGGAGGAAAACAATGAGCTTGGGCTTGAACCTGTGAAATCTGGAGAAGCAATGGGTCCTCCAGGTCACTACAGGTCTGGCCTGACAATGTACAGGAAGTCATCCGTGATCAGTCACTTGCCATCTCTTCCTTTTTGAAAACAACAACAAACAAAAGCTCTCCCTGACTCCTCATCCCCGCAGAGCCAACTCTCTCCCCTTCGCAGTCAGACTTACTAAAAGTGGTGTCCCCCTGCTCAGTCTCCCTTCCCTCCCCCACCTCCCCCAAGTCAGCTCTCAATCCCTGTCACTCCGCTGAAGCAGTTCTCCTGAAGTTCACCCAGACTCTCCATGATATCAAGTGCAAGAATGAATTTCTCTCACCAAGTAGCTTGTCCTCTCAATGGCCTGTGACTGAACTGACTATTCCTTCCTCCAAACCCTGCTGGCGTTCAGAACCTGCCTGCTTCTAAAGACTCGCTTGAGGTTGATTACCAAAATACGGAAGCTGCTCCAACCCTCACGTTCCTACTCATCCGTTGAATTGTCTTGACAGTCTTGTCGAAAATCAATTGGACATAACTTTGTTTGCTGTCTGAACGCTCCATTCTTTTTCATTGGTCTGCGTGTCTTTATGCCAGTACCACATTGTTTAAAAAATAAACTTTTTTCTTATTATACTTGAACCGCAATCTTTTAAAAATATATATTTGATTGTGATTTAGGTGAAAGTGTACAGGGCAAACGAGTTCCCATTTCAGCAATTTATATACCCTTTGCTCGCGGGCGTTGATTGAAATCCACGCAGTGGGTCTTCATGCTCCCCATTTTCACCCAGGATCCCCTGTTTCTGTTCACTCTGTTTGCCTACCCCTTCCAACATGATGAACTTGGTTTGGGGGCAAAAGCTTCCTTGTGTGGCTCATATCGTTGCTGGTCCTGAGGAGAAAGTTCTTCCTGGGTATTACTGTATTTTTTACAGGCTTGTCTTTTACTTGGCTGAAAGATGATCCCAAAGTGTGGCTTCAGCTCTATGTTAGAAGGGGGTCTGTGGGGGGAAGACCAGCCCCCCACAACTAATCGCGGGTTCGATAGGCGCAATTGTATGGTTAATATATATAAAGATTATAGTAAAGTCATAGAGAGCATGAGAGATAAAAGAGAGATTGAAGTAATGGAGTCACACACATTTCATAGTAGCATGCTCACCTCAGCACTGTTTGGTGGTCCACGTGGAGAGAGAGAGAAGGGAAGGAGGACAGGGGAAAGGGAACAGGGGAGCCAATGAAAGGCCAAGCAGAGAGCCCGAGAGAGAGCTCTTTATTTCTAACCCAGGCCTATATATCTGCGGCGGGGGTGGAGTGGGGTGGGGTGCAAGCCAACTAATTATAGATAGGGACATACGTCACAGGAAGGGGTTGCACTATAGGTTATACAGCAACGAGAGGGGGACAATCTAGGGATATATGCACAATAGGAAGAGGAGGGATTAGGGTATACATGTGATAAGAAGGGTGGATCCTAGATTCAGGATGGCAACCTAACTTTGGATGTCACTGAGCCCGTTTGACCTGTTCTCTGGCTCTCCATAGAAACCATTATCAGAAGGGTGTAAACCCCACCCACAGAAACCAAGCTAATGATTGCAAGCCTTTAGGGAGAATTAGCCCATTGTGGTTAACAGCTGGGAGCTGGGCCTACCTGTGGTGGGACCAGACAGTAGTCTGACAACTGACTGCCTTCAGAGAGGATGTCTCTAAGCATCTGGCCTCCTACCATATGCTGGCAAATAGTCTCTAATGTTTGACATATCTTTGGGGGAGACAAACCTGGGGAAAAGTCTCTTTATAATCCCACAGGTATCTAAGGACCACAGTGCCTGAAGTTCTACCAGTCTCTATCTGACCAGTTAAGTTTGGTCTTTCCATGAATTTGAATTTTGTTCTTCCTTTTTCTTCCATTCTATCCAATACCTTTTATTGTGATCCCAGTCAAGGGGCCGTGGTGGTGGTAGCCAGGCACCATCTAGTTCTTTTGGTCTCAGATTAGTGAGTGTTGTGGTTCATGTGGTCCATTAATTCTTTAGGCCAATTGTTTCCTTGAGCCTTCTATTTTTTTTCCACTCTTCTAGCTCTGGATAGAGAAATCAATAGTTGTAACTTAGATGGCAACTCACAAACTTTGAAGACTTAAGTCTCTACTCACCCAAGTAGGATGTAAAAGATTGTCTTCATGAAGTATGCTACTTGATGTAGCTGTCCCCTTAGACTATGACTCCCTAGCCCTCCAGGTCAGTCTCTCAGTCCCAGGAGGTGTTTGGTTATGGCCAAGAGGTTTTCATGACTGGGCCCTCTGTGTGCTCTATCATATAAATGGCTGTATTATATACCATGTACAAATACATCCATCATTCCTCCATCAGTTTGAAATACTAGTGTGGTTTGCATGTTGCTGTGATACTGGACATGAGGTGCCGAAGGGATCAGTTATCTGGCATCAGAGAACAGAAAATCATATCATTGTGTGCTCACCTCCATGATACGATCACTGAAGACAAATGTGTGCATAAGCAAATGTGGTAAAGAAAGCTGATGGTGCCCGGCTATCAAAAGATATAGTGTCTCAGATGACGTATGTACAGATTGTGATGAATTGTATGAGCCCCTAATAAAATGATTATTTAAAAAAAAAGAAAAAAATCTTATTGTGAATGACGGGGTAGTGTGGAGTGGAGACCCAAAGCCCATTTGTAGGCCACTGGGCATCTCCTTACAGAAGGGTCTTGGGGAAGAGACGAGCCAATCAGGGTGTGATGTAGCAACGATGAAACATACAGCTTTCCTCTAGTTCCTAAATGCTTCCTCCCCACCCCCACTACCATGATCCCAATTCTACCTTGCAAGTCTGGCTAGACCAGAGGATGTACAATGGTACAGATAGGTACTGGAAACACAGGGAATCCAAGGCGGATGATCCAGTCAGGACCAGTGGTGTGAGTATCGATACTGAGAGGGTAGAGGAAGGTGGGTTGGAAGGGGAGAACCAATTACAAGGATCTCCATGTAACCTCCTCCCTGGGGGATGGACAGCAGAAAAGTGGGTGAAGGGAGACATGGGACAGGGCAAGATATGACAAAATAATAATTAATAAATTATCAAGGGTTCATGAGGGAGGGGGGAGTGGGCAGGGAGGGGGAAAATGAGGAGCTGATGCCAGGGGCTTAAGTGGAGACTAAATGTTTTGAGAATGATGCGGGCAATGCATGTATAAGTGTGCTTTACACAATTGATGTATGTATGGATTGTGATAAGATTTGTATGAGCCCCTAATAAAACGATTAAAAAAAAGAAATGTACAAATGTGCTTGACACAATGGATGTCTATATAGATTGTGATATGAGTTGTATGAGACCCCAATAAAATTATTTATAAAAAAGAAAAAAAAAGATATTGTGCCTGGGGTCTTAAAGGCTTGAAGGTAAACAAGCAGCCATCTAGCTCAGAAGCAACAAAGCCCACATATGGAAGAAGCACACCAGCCTGTGTGACCACGAGGTGTCAAAGGGATCAGGTATCAGGCATCAAAGAACAAATAATCATATCTTTGTAAATGAGGGTGAGTGCAGAGTGGAGACCCAAAGCCCATCTATAGGCAACTGGACACCCTCCTCCAGAAGGGTCGAGGGGAGATGAGCCAGTCAGCGTGCAGGGTAGCAACGATGAAACATACAACTTTCCTCTAGTTTTAAATGCCCCCTCCCCCACCGCTATCATATTCCCAATTCTATCATACAAATCTGGCTAGACCAGAGGATGTACACTGGTACAGATGGGAACTGGAAACACGGGGAATCCAGGACAGATGATCCCTTCAGGACCACTGGTGAGAGTAGCGATACAGGAGGGTGGGGGGGGGTGGGGTAGAAAGGAGGAACCGATTACAAGGATCTACATATAACCTCCTCCCTGAGGGATGGACAACAGAAAAATGGGTGAAGGGAGACGTTGGACAGTATAAGATATGACAAAACAATAATAATTTATAAATTATCAAGGGTTCATGAGGGAGGGGTGAGCAGGGAGGAAGGGAGACAATGAGGAGCTGATATCAAGGGCTCAAGTAGAAAGCAAATGTTTTGAGAATGATGATGGCAACAAGTGTACAAATGTGCTTGACACAATGTATGTATGTATGGATTGTGATGAGTTGTAGGAGCCCCCAGTAGAATGATTTAAAAAAAAAGAAGTCAGAGCTTAGTCATATGGATGCCTCTTCACAGGTGACATTTTGAGTCTCAGAAGCTGCTCTTAGAATTCTTTCTTTGTGGTCTTGGAAGGTTTGATTAATCTTGGTTTCTAGTTGCTATTTTTGTGTGATTTACAATAGTCTAGTCATTTTGTTCTTGAATTGTTTTCTTGAATTTTTGGGGGGGGTGTTGTCTGTTTTCCTTGGTTTTGTCTGTTTCCCTTGATCTCTTTGAGGATCTTACATATGTGTTTTGCATTTTTTTCAGTTCTATTGCTATTTCTTCCTCAGGCAGGTTTCTTTCTGTAATTTGATATGGTCTATCATCTCTGAGGCATTAAAGTGTTATTTAATTTACAGATTACCTTTCTTTGCTCCATCCTAGGTTTTTGTTTTGCTTTGCTTTGATATCTCCAAATGGAAAGAGCAGGCGTTCCACACTGGTCAGTGGCCCAGCTGCACTGTCTCCGGATGGCAGTGGCCGGTAGTGTGAATGTTAGCTGTCTGTCATTGGCTCAGTGGCATGGGAGTGTGTGATGGTGCTTGTTGGGTGGTCAGGATGGTAGGTGTGTTGGGCAAGCAGGGGTCATAGCATGGGAGAGTTCTCACTGCTCACTGGGTAAGGGGAAGGGACAGAGTGCTTTGTGCTGCTGGGGATGGGCAAGGTGGTGGGTGAGAACAGGGGCTGGAGACCCAGCTTGGGGTGGTGGGCTGCCCAGGTGGAAACTCACTGTCTTGATTCCTATAGCTTTGTAGTATATTTTGAAATCAGAAAATGTGTGTTCCTTGTTCTTTGCTTTCAAGATTGTTTGGATTATCCCTTGCAATCCCTTCTGAATTTCAGAATCAGCCGGTCATTTCTACAAATAAGTCAGCTGGGAGAGATTCCGAGCGGAATTGAGTTTGTTGATCACTTTGAGGCATGTTGTCATTTGTTTAGATCTTCTTTCATTTCTTTCAACCACGTTGGTTAGTCTTCCCAGTTTTAAATTTCGTTTGCAAAACGTATTCCTAGGTGTAAGTGGAATGGCTTCATTTCATTTTCAGACTGACTGTTCATTCCAAGTATATGCAAATACAATTGACTTTGTGTTGATCCTGTGTCCTGCAAACTTGCCAAACTTTTTTGTTTCTAATGGTTTCTTGGTGGACTCCTTAGCGTTTCCATACATGAGATCATGTCAGCTACTGACAGAGTTCTACTTCCTCCCTTCCAATTGTGATAGTTGTTCTTTCGTTTGATTTCCGGATCACTCTATTCACTGCCATCAAGTTGATGCTGGCTCTTAGCGCGCCGAGATTAGAACTCTTCACAGGAGTGGAAAGCCCCATCATGTTCCTGAGGAGCAGCTGGGGCTTTCGAACTGCTAACCTTTTAAACTGCAGCCCATAGCAAAACCACTACACCCCCAGGGCTCCTGATTAGTCTTGCTAGTACAATGACGAATAGCAGTGGAGGCAGTGGGTGGTGCCCGTCTTGTTCCTGATCTTAGGGGCAAAGTTTTCTGTGAGTTTGCTGAGAAGATGGACTCATCAGGTTGAGGGAGTTCCCTTTTCCTCTTTGCTGTAGTGTTTTTTATCTTGACAGGGTGCTGAGTATTGTCAAAGGCTTGTTCTTTTGAAAGGAGTATGTCGTTTGTTTTTTCCTTTCTTCTGAAAGGTGGCCCAGCTTCTTTTTAAGGTTGAGTCTAGGCCGTCCAGCATACAGACCCCAGGAGGGGTCCTGCTGAGTTACAGCAGGAAAGGAAGCTTGGAGAGGCCAAGCTGGCCCATTTGCCGTTGCTGATTCAACAGAGAACTGAGCAAGTGGCCTTGTGGGTTAGATGCCAACTCTTGATTGGGCCAGGCGCTCTCAGCCAACCGAGTCCAAAGCCCTGGGGTTGATTTCAAGGCCCTAGATCCTTGATCAACCACAGCTTCTCAGGATCCTACAAAGGGTTGGGGAGGCGGTAGTGGATAATACATTGAGCTGTTAACTACAGGGCAGCAGTTCGTGCCTAGCAGCTGCTCCATGGGAGAACATTGAGGCGTTCTACTCCTGTAAAGATATACAGCCTTTGAATCCCAGTGGGGTAGTTTTACTTGGTCCCATCCATTTGCTGAGTTGTAACGGACTGAATGACGGGAAATTTGGTTGGGGTTTGGAGGGTTTCAGAGGCACCCTTGAGCAACCTACAGGCTGAACGGCTGTATAAGGAGGGTGTACTGTCCCTAGCATTTGCCTTTTCTATGACGCATCTGTAGCTGAGCTGTCTGGTGACGCTGGCACTTCTGAAACCTTGATTACAATCAACCAAACCTAAGCAAATCTGTGTAGCCTCTTAGATTGCTGACAGCCCACGGATGACTTTTTTTCGAAGACTGATTAAGACTTTATTACAGGGAATGAATGCATCCTTCAACGCCTCCAAATGTATGTGCCCAGAACAGACACCCGGGAGGCAGAGTGGCTACATCACAGCCGTGCTCTTCCCAAAGTTTTAAAATCTCAAGAGTGAGGTGAGAGGGTAGGAAGAGAACATAGATACCGTGTCTTTGACAAAAACAACGTAACAGGTTGACATTGCAGTAACATCTGTGGATGGAGAGATCAAACTGAGCCTGGAGTTTAGAAGGTGACATCATGCTGCAGAAATTTCATCCTGTTAAGAGGAGTGAGCTTATGATAGGCAACCTGAAGGTGCTCTTAATGAATTCCGCACCCTCAAATCCATGCTGGAAATCCTAGCCCCTGTCCTAATGGATGTAACCCTATTTAGGAACGGGGTTTCCTTGGTAAGAGGCAACAGCAGCTTAGGGCATGTTTTAAGCCAATGACTTTTGAGACAGAAGAATAGATCGGGCACAGAGAAGTCAGCAGAGGGAACGGATGGAAATGGCAGGCCTCGTGCAGATCACCCAGCAATCAAATAACAGCCTTCAACCAGAACCATGGAGAAAGCCTTCCCTGAAAGCCAGCACCGGAGTTCAGCCTCCAGGATTGTCAGTAAATTTCTCTGCCCACCCACTTGTGGGATGTTAAAGCCGCACTGGATCATAGGCTAAGGTGGCCTAAATTGGAAAATTTCTTCCAAACTCCGTTTCTGCTTAATCAAAGATGACTTCCCTACGGGAGGGCTGCCCCGCCCCTTTGCCCCTCTGTAGTTGACATGTCTAGTTAAGAGGCACTGCTCCGCCAGGAATCCCGCATTGATGAGCCCGCCTGGCTCTGCGCACAGCGGGATGGCAGCAGCTTTGGCTGCAACAGGAGGGGTAATCAAGCTAGGGTGAGCTGGGCGAACTGCCCCACATGGGTTTTTGTATTTCATGGCCACTTTCTCGACCTAGAGAAATGGATTGGGGACAAGAATCTGATGTGAAAGGGAATGGTTATAGACAGGGATTTGAGATGTGGCTGATCGTGACCATGCTTTGGGCCTACCAGGAACCGACAGCTGGCAAATTAAGAGTGCTAAGCAAAGTCGTTTTCTCCTGAGTCATGTCAACCAAATATGACTGCATGTCCTCAAGCTTCATATGGGAAGGACACAAGTGTTAATGCCAGGCAGTCGCTATACCCAGCTTCACCTCGTGTGGTAGATGGATGGGAAGCTGGCTGGGGCAACAGCCCAGGAATTGGTTCCTTCCCGGAGAATTCAGCCCTACACCAAGAAAGGAGTCAAACAAACCTTTCCGGTTTGAATATTTGATAATCTACACGTGTGGCCCAAGTGTTCACGTTCCCAGTAGGTAGCCATTCTGTGTTGTACTTGGTACATCTGGCCGCTTTGGGACAAGGGCGGTCCCATCAGCTGACCCTGACTTGACCCCCTCGTCTTACAACTCAGGTGCTGCATGCCGTTTGACTGAAGAAGGTGGGAAGAAACAGATATGCCCCCCCCAGCCCCCACCACGAGGCCCAGGACACGGCAGGAAGACTTATCCCAAAGCTGAGAACAAGCAAGTCCTGCCCTGCTGAGGGAGGATGGAAAGTCCAGGCCTTTATTTTGGCCTTGCATGAGCCCCAACGTAGGAGCTAAAAACTAAGCCTGGGGCATTAATAGGCTCGACCTAATCACCAGCTGCTCAGCAGAAAACAGATGAGGTTTACTCCTTCCGTGGTCTCTACAGAAACACATAGGGGTAATTCTACCGTCCTACACGGTGGCCAGGAGTTGGAATCAACTCGATAGTGCTGAATTTGACTTTGAAGCCTTAGCCAGGCCCTACTCAAAGTAAGAAGTCACTGCTATCGAGTTGATGCCAACTGATAGCAACTCTATGGCCTTCACCTTGATGTGACTTCAACACATTGCCATGGGCACCACCCTCCTCCACCTTAACCCTAAGGAAGCTGGGCTATGGGAAAAGCTATAGGCCCACAGGGATGCCAGCTGCCGGACCCAATGGGTGGGCAGGGGTGACCATAAAGACGCCTTACTGCTGTTCAGAAACTCAGCCAGCTAGAGAAAGCAGTTTGAAAAAATGTAATACTGTTTATTTAACTTCAAAAACATCTCAGCATTCTAAACATACAAAAAAAACACCCCAGAACATTGCAAAGTGTGTTTAAGTACAGACGGTTCCATCAGTACAGCGGCTCTTCACTGACAACGAAGAGATCGACAGTTCGCTCAAAAACAGCTTTGAAACGACCACCCTAAACAAAAAATTTTTTTTGAAAAGAAAAAAACTGCAAACACTTCTCATGCCAGCTATGTCACTATATACAAAAAAAAACAAACCAAGACAACCTGAAGCTATATGGACGGCCACCGCAGTGTCAACAGGTCAGCTTCACAGTGCATGCCCTGAGCTCGGCCCCTTCCAAGGGCGCTGCCCCCACCCCACCCCCAGCCTCGATGCCAGAGTGTGTGTCCTGGCTTCTTCCGTCTTTCTTTCGTTTTTTTTGTTTCTTTACAAACCATAGATATGTACAGTGCAGACCGCGGGAGTCCGAGCTGATCACCATTTCGTGAACACCACCTCACAAAGGAAACAAACCAGCAAACACGTGGCCAGAACTGCTCAAATGCCTTGTCAGCCCCGCAGCAAAGTGCGCAGAGCCCGGGGCCCCCAAG
>NW_022111376.1:5045583-5046751 GCF_000313985.2 Echinops telfairi
TTTTCTTCTTGTGTTCCTCTCTGCACGTCTGCACAAAGAAGGCGTACGCAGACATCTTGCCCTTTGGTTTCTTGGGGTCACCTTTCGCCATCCTGACTGTGATGGAGGAAGAGACAAAGAAAGTGGGAGGGGAACAAAAACAAAAGGGAAAATGAATCTGAATTGTAGTCTGGACCAAATGCAAAATGTTACCTGGCCCGGGGGCCACTGGCAGCCTCCCCCACCCTTGCCCATTAACTTGTGGCCAGAGGGAAGGGAACTGGCTGATGGGCCATTAAACTTCCAGGTGAGCCAGCAAGTTCTACAAACAGATCCCAGCTCCAACTGGAAGAGGGTGCTGGGCTGGGCATTCCTCCTCGGAACTAGTGCGTTCTGGAAAGCACAGGCACAAAAGCGCTGAGGCAGAAGGAGCACATGAGTGGGGAAGGCAGTGGGGAGGGGGGGGGGAGCGCTCGCTGACCTCAGGTGGGCTGGTGATCCGTTTTATTCCCACTGAAATACAAAACCAAGGGTCCTCACTGCGGAACCCTGACAGAGCAGGGGAGCTATCAGGGCCCCCCACACCACAACACCACTCCCCGCTAGGCCTCCTGAGTCTGAATAGATCTTGGTTTCTGGAAAAGGCTTTTTACAAGGACGATGCGCATAGCAAGCAGATCTCTCACAGTATTATTAGTTCAAAGCCATCACTGGCCTCCAGGCAAAGGGGGTGGGGCACCTCACGGGCTAATCCTGCTCTAAGGTGTGGTGGAATGCACGTTCTGCCAGGAACACTTTCTCCAAAGTTTCCAAATAAAAATGCGGCGGTGGTGTGTCATCGTCCCTGTCCCACCCCCCCAGCTTCCCGCCATCTTTTCCTTTTCCACACCCAAGGTCATCCTGCAAAACCACGACGCTGCCCTCAAACTGAGCCCGTCTGAGGGGCGGTGCGGAAGGCGGCGGAGGGTGGCCCAGGCAGGGCGGGGCGCAACTCGACTCAGGGCAGCCCCGGCCAGCGGCGGGCAGAGCGGCTTGGCTGGCGCTGGGTCAACCGGACTCCCATAATTCACCTTCCATTTTGTCAAAAGCTTCCCCATGAAAGAAAGTGCCCCTGAAATCCGCTGCTGCCACCCCCGGGGGACGCGCGGGGCCGGGGGCGGCGGCGCGCGGGGGGTCGGGGTGGCGGTGG